>NW_022196899.1:37583493-37654442 GCF_008632895.1 Mastomys coucha | reverse complement strand
AAGTGCTGGGATTAAAGGTGTGCACCACCATTGCCTGGCTGGCTCCGTTTCTTATGTAAGGAAAAGAGAAACTTGATTAGGTGTACAGGTCACAGTTTCTATAAAATTCCCTAGCACTGAATGTAAGAGGCTTTCCAGGTGTTTATTAGGCACATGAATCATGTTTTAGCTGCCAGTTCACAAGTTATCTCTTTTCATCTCCATTGCAAAATATGCTCAAGAGGTATGGACTTGCATCTCAAAGCATCCATCAGTAGTCTTCAAGGTTGATGACCTCTTGTTGATAAGATTAACTTAAATGCAGTTAAATGCTGTTAGTGATGAAGGCAAACATAGGTATATGAGTCAATTCAGTATAGTGGCAACCAAGGATAAATTATGTGAGGTCCCAAGAGGGATACAAAATGTATCTTGGTATGTTAGTACCTGGATCAAATACTATACAATGTGGATATTTTGCTCTCATAGCTACATGATGGAAAAACAGAAATCAGCTGAGATTTAGAGATAAAAGGAAATTTAAAAGCATACAAAAAGGAAAATATACTCAGACTCCTTTAGCTTCTTTAAGGGAATGTGTATTTATAAAGATTGGGAATCATCCCCTAGGAAAAAACCACTCTAAGCACACTTCTAAATTATTAAGTTGTCTAGAAGAGATTAAAAACCTGAATGGACTATTCTATATTTAAAGCTGTTTCAGGAGACTATACACAATTACAAATTTATAGTGGTTACTAATTGACTTGGATTGCAAAGGGCAGGACAGGACTTACATTAGTGTGAATCATATTCTGGAATTGAGGAGGCAAACAAACGTCGACATCAAATGAGAAACACCTTTGGGTGAGGAAGAAAATGAGTATCAAGTAGGAGATGCAGAGTGAACTACTGAAAACATTCACATGCATATATTAAGTGTCCTTCTATTCACGTGTGGTTTCAGATATGTCATCAGGTATTGTTAGTAAAACTCCTGATGCATTCAAGAAAGAGTAGAAGAAAAATTCTATTTATTTTTCTTGGTCAAAGAAGGAAATCAAGGTCATATATATTTTTTTTTAATTTCCCTGATTAGTACATCTGTTTGGTATACAGAATGGTAAAAAGTAAAATAAAGTCAAATTACAATAATAAACCTTAAATGTAAATGATTCATCATATACTTTCATTTAACACATTAAAATTAGCATAGAGAAGATTTCTTTCTTTACATGTGTAAGGGAATCATAACTAATATGTATGAACATGGAGGAAGCCCAACAGACTCAAAAAGTTTCAGGTTCATTTATTCCTTCTACTGAAATTATAAACAATGAGCAAAAATAAATTATGAAGAGATTTACATGTATTTTTGTGCCAGATATATTTCAAAATTAAGTGACTCCTTTAAAAGAAATGGAAAAATCACAAATACAGAGATTCTTTCTCTGAATTGTCCAGGGTTAATTGAAAACTGCTTATGAAAGCAGTACCACAAGCCACAAATTGAGCCTGTTTTCAATAACATGTAGCTCAAAAGCCCCGTGTGCAATTTGCTGATATGAATTTTCATAGAGATTTTTACCCTTCTATGAATTCAGTGAATAGTCTGTTTGGGAAGGAAAAGCCACATACACTAAGTTTTGTTGAATCATGTTCATTTTATTTTAAGAAAACCACTTAGAATCATCTCCCTTAAAATGTACCTAGTCTGAAATATGTAACAAAGCCAGCTATCTGGTACTTGATGCAGTTTGAGATTAGATAGAGAATTATTTGGTTTTGTTGGTCAAAATATAGCCATCCCTAACCTATTTCTATTAAGAAAATCATAAATAGAAAATGAAAAGCATGAAAGAAAACTAATAAGGCATTTCAGAATATTTTATGTTATTTGTAAGACAGACTAAATTTTAACCATTATGTTAAGATATTAACTATGTAGTAAATTTTTATATAACAGAAGGTGAAAGGTGACTGACTAATAAGTAACTTAAGTACCCTAGGGGGGAAAAACATTGTTGGCAGTCTGCTGCATAGGTATTATTTCTTCTTTTATTGTATGTGTGAAACCATGCCATGTTAGAGCAAAATTATCAAAGCAATAACTTTGTTTTTCATGGGTCCTTTACCAGGAGTAGAACTTCTCATGTACAGAGATTCCGCAAATCTTTTCACATAACACTGGTACTAAAAAAGGATAGTCTAACTTTTATATTTTTTAAAATATTTTTAAAAGAATGATATGTTCCACATTAAGTCTTTTTTTAATTGGATATTTTATTTATTTACATTTCATATGTTATCCCCTTTTCTAGTTTCCCCTCTGGAAACCCCCTATTACATCCTCCCTCCCCCTGCTTCTATGAGGGTCTTCCCCCCCACACCTACTCACCTCTGCCTCCCACCATGGCATTCCTCTACACTGGGGAATCGAGCCTTCACAGGACCAAGGGACTCACTCTACTTCTATTGATGCCCGACAAGGCCATTCTCTGGCACATATATGCTAGAGCCATGGGTCGCTCCATGTATACTCTTTGGAACAAGAATATCAACCAACTAGACCCCACAGAGCTCTCAGGGAGTAAATCACCCTAAACCACCATATTAACTCTTTGGACTTTCAGACTTACAATTATTTCTTTTATAATAGAACATGTGAATATTTCTTTTAGAAATTCTCTAAATTAGCCTAATATTTTCTTGATTATTTGTCAGTAAATTATAATTTCAATATTATTTTATCTTTAATGTAGTAATACATCACCTTTTATATAAAATAATGTGTTATTAGTAATTATTTTAAATGTGACTATAGAAAAGTAGTACCTCTAGGTTCTTCTACTGCAGATTTTCTTTTTAATAACATATGACAGAACTGAGAAAATCTGTGAACACCTCCCCTTAATAGGTTACTGTACAGAATCATGGGAAAAATACACTCTAACAGAGTTCTGGCTGACTACCCTCCGTGTGTAAAGGAAGAAAAATGAGTTAGTCTACTCTATATATATTAACTCTACCTTGTAAATATAGGCAAAGCCCACAATCTAGAAGCCATTATGTTATGACTATCCTTTTAGAAAGCCCAATGCAATATTTCTTTGGAGCACTAGCTTTGGTTTGATTGAGTATCGGAAATTTTACTTTATTCTCTTATCTTAAGTAAATTACTTCTTTCAAGAAGACACGAATGCACTCATTGTACGTAGCATTAGGTAATGTTTCCTCACTCAGGTAATATACTCAGGTAGTTATAGTTGGTGTCATCATACATGGTTTTAAGTACATCCCCATTTCTTATTTATGTTAAATTGGTTCCTTTGGCAATAAACAGCAACAACATACAACTGGTCAAGGTGCAAAGAGTAAGAGTTTGGACTTTTCAACTTTAAGTTGTACATCCATACCATAGATTTTCCTAGCAATGGAGAAAGTTGTGGAAAATGAGTGGGAAGATCACAAGATCTTATGCACAGAGGATATCATTTGCTCTAAAGCAATAATGTTTCACAAATAAAGCAGGGCAAGGACAAATATTAATTCCTAGCAGTAGCGACAGCATGAACAAGCCTCATAGAAACTCAGGATAGTGGTCTTTCCTAAACCTGCGCATGGCACAGGGGCTTTTAAACATTTTAAAGCGTAAGCTGTCTTCTAGTCAGCTATCCAAACTTCACATACTAACTAGCCTATCACCTACCACGCGGGTAGTTCTGGACCTCTGCTCTGCTGCAGTCAGTCCTGTTCCCTCATTGACTGCCTTAAAACCCTTGTCTCATTTCTTCTCCCATATTCTCTATCTATTTATCTATTTATCCATCTGTCTGTCGTCTATCTATCTATCTATCTATATATATATATATATATATATCTACCTATCCTTTTAAATACATTTTATTAAAATGATTAAGAAATTCACATTAAATTCATTAATCTCTTTCATAAATACTTGGCCTTTCATATTTACAAATTTTATGTTTCAAGCATGAAATGCTAAACACTATTCTACACGGAAATCAAAGTAATTTGGGATAGAAGGCCTTGCTGAGGAGGGGGATCAAAGAGTGCAAGAGTCAGGGGAACCAGAGGAAGCCAGGAGAACAATGGCCCACAGAGTCAGGGCTCAGATTAGCTCACAGAGACTGACATGGTAACCACGCCCTGAAAGGGGTCTCTGCATGTGGAACGCTGCATACTTATTATGGCTGTTAGCTTAATGGTTTTGTGGAACGCCCACCAGTGGGCATGGGTGTGTCTCTGGCTCTTTTGCCTATTCTCAGCACACTTTTTTTCCTATCATATGACTTTGCTGAACTTGACATGAGGGGCTTTGGCCTTGCCGTCTTGTATCTTGTTTTCTTCTGTTTGGTTGTTGACTCTTGGAGGCCTGCTCTTTTCTGAAGAGGAAACAGGAAGAGTGGATCTGAGGGAGAAAGGAGATGGGGTAGCTGAGAGAAATGGAGCGAGCAGAAACTGTGGTATGAGAGGAGAAACTATTTTGACAAGACAGAGGAGGGTACAAGAGATGGCAAGAAGGAAGGAAAGAAGAAAGGGAGGAAAGAAAGCAGAGAGAAAAAGAGACAGAGAGGGACACACACAGAATATGTGAAAAGCAAACAAAACAAAAATCAAACATAAAGAGAAAAAGAAAAGAAGAAAAAAACCTGTCACCCAAATAATACCCTCAAAATGGTCAAAAAAAAAAAAAAGGAATATTACTTTATTGTGTTCCTATTTTTATTGACAATATTTTTTCTCACATATCATGATTAATTTCCTCAACTATTCTTCTCAGGTCCTTCCCATCAGCCCTGCCATATGGACTTATTCCCCTTTTGATCTTTCACTAGAAAAGAACAGGCCTCTTAAGGATAATAATAAAAATAAAATGAAATAAATAATAATAGTAATAATATATTTATTATTATATTTATAACAATATAATATAATTTACTATATTTATAATAATAATTAAAATAGTAAAATAATACTAAAGCAAACACATTGGAATAGAATGAAACAAACAGAATTAAAAGAGCCCAAGAAAACATAAAAGATGTAGACATAAAGACAGAGACCCACTCATTCACACACTTGGGAATTCCATTGAAAACACATAACCAGAATCATTAATGTACAGGACAAGAATGTGTAAAGAGATAGAAATAAATAAAATAAAAAGACTAAGATTTAAAAGAGGAAAAAACTGACATGAAATTATAAGACAAAGAAGCTCATTTTCTATTGTCTATCTACTGCTGGCTGTGAAGTCTACAATTAAGAAGAGTTTGTTTCCTCAATGAGACTCTTTTGAAGAAAATAAAATTTTTATTTGCAAGTGATTATCAGTTGGAGATAGCTTTTGTGTTAGGAGTAAAGCTATGTGCCCACTTCTTTCAGCTCTAGGGCCCCACCTGTTGTAAACCCATGCAAACTTTGCATAGTGCTTCAGTCTCTGTGAATTCTTCCTGTGAATTTAGAGGACCCTGTGTTCTGGTGTCTTTCCTGCCCTCTGGTTCTTACACTCTTCAGCCTTCTCTTCTCCAGGTTCCACGATCCCTGAAAGGGTGAATTTTATAGACTTCCATTTATGGCTGAGTGTTCCAAGGTTTTCCACATTCTACAAAATTCCTGGCTGTGGGTTTCTGTATTTGTTCCCCTCTGAAAAATAGGAACCAAGAGCAAAAATAAGAAGGAGTCATTCAAAGAAGTGAAGCTAATTATGTATTTATAAACTAACAAACTTTCTGCATTTGAAATACATTGTGTAAAAACTGACAGAACTGAAATGAACAATATTCAATTCTGTAATATCCTCAATAATTCAAAAACCAGAGTCTTTTAAAATGAAGAATGCATTAGGCAAATACTTGATATACATTTCCTAAGAAAATAAGAAAATAGTCAAGCAACAAATAATTAAAAACTGGACAATAAACACAAACCCGTCCTTCTCCATAGAAGATCTTATGAAAATAATGTTGGATGTCTCTAAATATCAGCAACATGAAGATTAAATCCACATAGAAATATCACCCAATTCCATGGGAATCATTGTTTAAAAGATAAAGGCAAGCACAGGTCAGCATATCAAAGAGAAGATTGGAAGTCTGCTGTGAAAGCAAATCAGTGAAGGAATTACAAGAAAGCCTGTGATGGATAGAGCTACCAGATGCCCAGCAATCCTTTTCATGGGTTGAACTGTAATGACAGAGAATGTCTTGTCAGATACATGACTCTAAGTTATATAAATTTGTTGAAACATAATCTATGTGCATATATATCTATTTATCATCTAGCTATTCTTATGTACCAATTAAAGATTAATTTAATTTATCTAAAATGAGTTTATTGTATTTAGGTAGGGAATTACAGAACACTGCAGTAATCATTTGAAGAAATTCTACTTGAAAGTGCACTAACTTTCTGAAAACGACAAGCAAACGAAAATAACTTTGATTATATTTAACATTTGCTATTCATTTTAGAGGTTTACAGTCAATGTTTGGCTTTCCTAATTCGCATTTGATTATCTGTTTTCCTGGTGATATTTATTCTTTCCCCAGCTCCTGTGATTTCTTGTTTGTTTCTTCCCTGTGTTGGATTCTTATAAATGTCCTCCACATCCCTGAAGTTTTGGGTGTGGACAGCATTGTTTTAAGCTGATACTAGTAGGTGCTCATCACACCTCAGATTCAAAAATAGGTTCCCAGGTTTAGTAAATGTGTCTGAGAGTTCTTTTTTGTTTGTTTGTTTGTTGTTGATGTTGTTTATTTGTTTGTTTTGTCTTGTTTTGCTTTCATTTCTCTTTTAGTTCTTGGGATGTGTGGTCCCACACCACTCGAGATTTCAGGCTTTGTGAGGAATGGTCTGTGATAATCTTTGATTTTTTTTCTTTCGTTTCCAAATAGCTCATTTTTTTCTCTAGATTTTTGTTTTATTTGTGTATTTCAATTTTGATAGTATTTTATTTTCCTATTTAACATGCATTTTATATATGTATATTTGAATATGTTTGAATTTTAAATGCCTGTTCCCTTCTACTCTGAAAATTTGTCTTCCTATTTTGAAAATTCTTCGTTATGTTTTTTCCACTAAATAGGTTATTTAGGCCTTTGGTATGAGTGTAGATTTTTTTCTTCAATACCAAATATCTGTGATTTTGACTCTTTTTCCCCACATGTTTTTATATTGTTGTAATGTAGTTTTTAATTCTGATCCGAATGAAACAATTCATCAACATTTACTTTAAGCTTTTTCCTCTGCTTGGTATAATTTATTGGTAATGATTTCTTGAAACTCTTTTAGAAAAGAATAAAATGAATGAAAACATTTTGCACATAGATGTCTGCAGGCACAAATGTCTGTGCATGTACGCATAGGCCAACAGTCCAGTGTCTGCTCTGTCGTTCCTCACCCTATTCCTTTAGGCCAGTGTTTTTCTGTGAGAGTCAAGGTAGGCTGGAGGCCAGCAAGGCGCACCAACCTTTTTGTGTCTGATACCTCACACACTACTGAGGTTATTGGCACTACGCACTCATGCTCTGCCTTTTCTGTGTGAGCTTGGACTTCAACAACTGTCCTGATGCTTCCACAGGATTTGCTCCTTGGACTCCTTGCTCAAACCTTGGTGTTCCTTTTAGCACTATTTCTTACATGTAAACATTTGGCAAATGTTTATTAAGTTAACCAATGCCAACAATATGCATGCGCTGTGCAGTAAATGATCACAAATTAACCCAAGTTGATGCCTGTCTTTTATTTGAAAATAATGATTATAGTCATTAAAATCTATATTTATACATGGAAATAACAGAGAATCGATGAACTGCCGTCCAAGCACATTGATTTTAGATATAAAAGGGGTTTCAGTTATTAAAGTCCTTCAGGTTTTTATTACCCCTGTCAGTCCAAATTCTGTAGAACTTGTCCACCATATATTGTATTTTTAGTGAAGTTCTAAAAATCTCCTACTCTAAATAATTATAGGCTTAAATTTTAAAGTCACATAATATATGGGAATGATATGAGGTAAACAAAAATTATCTAATGGGTAGCAAAGCATTCAATTTTCCTTCTCACATTTTACCAACAAATCTTGGAAATTTATACAATTATTTTAATTAGTGTTATGAACTTCACCTGTGTAGGTGAAGGGGTAATTATGTAATTTATATACTCACTGAATAGTTTCTCTGTAGATTTTATTATTTCATTTTCCTATTAATGTTTATTTTACACAATTAATATTTATTTTATTTTGTCTCATTTAACTAATCATTTAAAATTACCCTCAGTGCAGATTTACTGTAATGTTTCCAATTGTTTTTATCTTTAATATGCTTTGAATAGTTATCCAGATAAGACTTGAATCTCTTTTTAATAAACACATTACTAATTATCATGAAATCCATATTGACTATAAAACATGGTAACATAAATGTATCATCAGTGACAAGTGAGCTACACAAGGTAGAAACTAGAGGAAACACTTGAAGCCTAAGCCATGGGAGGACAGTACTTGATGGCTTGCTCTCCATAGCTTTTATGGTCCATGTCTGCTTCTCAGTGCTCTCTTGAATACTGGATCCTCAGAAAAGATAATCTAAAAGGAGGAAAGACACTTGATTTATAAAACAGCACTTTTGCCAGAACTACTCAGAAAGTATGGCATGTATTTTAATTTCACAAGCTCTTTAATTTTTTTTTTCAAATGTGATACCTTTCCAGTTTTTTTTCCCTCACTGAAATGTATTGAGATATGAATGTAGGCAGAAGGCATGGTCTCTCTCTCTCTCTCTCTCTCTCTCTCTCTCTCTCTCTCTCTCTTTCTCTCCCTCTCTCTTCCCCATGCCTCTAATATCTTTTTCTTACACACACATACACACACACACACACACACACACACACACACACAGATATCACATTACATCATCCTTTGAAATTCTCTGTCAATAATTTGAATGGAATACAGAGGGGATTTTTGGTTTTTAGATTTTTAATTTTTTTTTGTTTTTTTTTCCATTGGTTATTTTACTTATTTACATTTCAAATGTTATTCTCCTTCCCAGTTTCCCCTCCACAAGCCTCCTATCCTGTTCTCCCTTCCCTCTGCCTCTATGAGGGTGCTCCTCCAGCTGCTCACCCACTCCTGCCTCAGAGGCCTAGCTTTCCCCTATCCTGGGTCATCAAGTCTCTACTAGACCAAGGGGCTTCTCTCCCAGTGACGTCATGTAAGGGAATCCTCTGCTACACACCCAGCTGGAGCCATGGGTACCCCCTGTGTACTCTTTGGGGTATTTTTGGTTGCTATTGTTGTTCTTCCTATGAGGTTGCAAACCCCTTCAGCTCCAACAGTCCTTACCCTAACTTCCCCATTAGGGTCCATACACTCATTCCAATGTTTGGCTGTGTACATCTGCATCTGTATTGCTCAGGATCTGGTTGCCTCTCAGGAGACAGCTGTACCAGACTACTGTCAGCATGCACTTCTTGGCATCAGCAATAGTGTCTGGGTTTGGTGTCAGCATGTGGGAAGGATCCCCAGGTGGGGCAGTCTCTGGATGGCCTTTCTTTCAGTTTCTGCTCAATTCTTTTTTTTCTGTATTTCCTTTAGACAGGAGCAATCCTGGGTTAAAATTTTGGAGATGAGTGACTGGCCCCATCCCTCAACTGGGAGGCCATGACTAATTTATTGTTGCTGTTTTATCAAATATGAAATGTACGGTGGATGATCAAAACAAGAGGATTTGAATATAATATGAAACTGTTGTCAATGTCATAGCAAAGAAAAGTATGAGTCTTTTAAGTTAAGTGAAAATCTTAAACAGTTAAATTGTATTACCAATAAGGAGAATAATCATGCTGAAAAAAATGCAGTCTGAAGACTATGGCAATATTGTCCTTTTCCTCTCTTGGAGGGCGTTTATTCTTGGGCATCATGTGTGTTTTTTTTTCCCCTAGGGGTGAGGTTGACCTGGAACCCTATGGACAGCTCTTCACAGCTAAGCTTGCCAACAACTTGTCAGAAATGATTAGTGAGAAATAAGAAAAGAATGTTTCCCCTGTTGATAATAGGGGACAAATAAAAGAGACTTTGAAACTATCATAGGAAATCACATTCGGCTGATAAGAATATTGTGCATTCAATTTTATTCAATATCCTAGATCAACTTTATATTTACATATTTTTGAAATGAATCATATTGATCTTGACAGAATAGAAATCATAAAGATTTCTGTGCCAGCTCATAAAGGATAGACCTTGTGCCTGGCTATCACTTTTACAATAAGCAATGTGTGTCTTAGTGTTGTCCTAATACAAGGAATTTCTAATTAATCGTGTTTTCTCCTAATCATAATCATTTATAGAAACCTGCACAAAACTTTGGATTTATAATAATCCTAAATTACATTATAAATGAACAATCTTTTAAAATGAAAGGATTTATTATGAGTCTAGTATGATTTCTTTTATGGAATATATTAAAACATTAAGGATAAAAACAGTAATTTTTTCTTCAAAATGATAAAAGCCTTATGGTTCATAATATGAAATCAGTATTAGTACTGAAGTAATATTTTTATCTACTGGATTGATAAGCTGGATGATAATTTTTTACCTCACATTTGAGTCATCTGCCAATTAAAAAACTAAGATAATAAAGGTTTTAAATATATGATAGTGCAGTATTTAAAATTAATATGAGATTTAATTAATATTTCTGTATTATATGTATATTAATCTATCTTATACCTGCATGTTTTCTGAGATAAGGTGTCTCATCTCACATAATGACACCTTTAATGAACATATTCAGTATTAATACATCCACAGTATTAGAAATAATTCCATGTTAACTCACAACTCAAAAAAGTAATTATCTCATCGCTCAGAATAAATTTGAGAGTCATTAGTCTGTATGTTAATAATTTTGAAGATCAAATGCTGAATCTTTATATCTACCACATCTAGAATCCAATCAAATTCCTTATTTAAAGTAATAGATTCCTAAGTTTGAAAAATGGATTTATAAGTTTCAAACTATCATAATTTTTACCGTACATATGTATGTAAATTTAAAATGTAAGTTGTGAACTTCAAGTAAGAATTTTGGTAAGCTTGAATTCTTAATGTTTCTTATATCTACAGCATGGAGGAAATATCAACGTCCTTAGCAATGGACACTTGAATTTAGCTCATGAAGTGAGTCATAGTTAATATCATTGGAAATATTATAGTTAAAAGATGCGTACATATTTGGAAATTCTTCATGTTGGCTAATAAATGTACAGAGAAACTTCAACAATGAATAGTGTTTTCTGAAATACTTGCTAGATTTTCAGAGCATCAGACCTTTGATGTCCACATTAAACCAATATTTCAATCAACTCCACACCAAAAGTGAGAATTTATTTCCAAATCAGTTTGTAAGTTCTACAAAGTAATCACTGTTCATGTTTCAAATTAAATTTGAGAGGCAAACTCAAAACTCCAACTCAGAGTATCATAGATAAAATAACATTTAGGGAAGACCTATTAGAGTCCTTTATCCTTCATCCATTTATTTTAAAAAGTAAAATAGTGTTGGCATATAAAGATGACCTAATCCATAGAAATCTCAAAGATGATATTTTCCACGTTTTCTTTGCATTGATTTGCAGATGCAGCTATTCCAAATTATTATTTCACAAACCAAGATGATTCTCAGCAGGGAGGTTGTACCCCATGTTGTTTTCTTCAAAGGGAGCTTGGTCTACATTGGCTGATCTGAATATTACCATTATATTACTAATTTACACCTTGGGAAGAGGGTCAAGGGTGCTCTAAATTTTTGTTGACTTGATATTAACCTGAAAGAGGAATGTTAATAACTGCTGAAATCTATCCACGGTAGCTCTACATCAAGAGTTTCAAGTTTTGTGTTTAAAATGAGAAAACTCTAACCCATAGTTTTGATTTAAAGTATTCTGTTTTGGGGATCATCTCCTTTGACAGAGTCACATTTAGTCAAGATAGAGTAATAGATAAATAAATAAAGGAAATTCCTACTTTCCAAGATGTTATTACCTAAGCAATTCGCTCATATAGTAAAGTTTGCTGGTTATAAAAAAAAATATAGTTATGCTACTTTGAATGGCTATTAATATTAAATATATTACAATTCTCAAGTATCAGATTATTAATATTGTTTTATTGAAATAGATTTTTTGCACTTTTTCTTTGTTTTTATTTGTTAAAATGGTATTAAAATGCAAAAATTACTGAGAATATTCAAAAATAAGTTGGAAATGCCCCTATTTCCTACCTCTAATTTATGCAATGATATATAATATGTTAGATACACAAACAGAGCCTGGACACTGATTCTCTTCTTTAAACATCAACTTGCTAGTCTAAACATGTGCATGTAAAATGTTTTCAGAAACACAAAAAATTAAAATCTGCTATGAAACACTATAATTATTAACAATGTCATCCTGTATATAATAGATTAAACATTTCCTAAATTGAGATTTAAAGTTAGCAAGAGGGTATAAAAATTATCTTTTCCAGTCATAATATTCCATTTGTACTTCTTCAGTTATAATTGGGAGAAATTTCAGTTATATAACATAAAATAAATGTTGTTAGTGACATTAATTTGAATTAACAACCAAATAAGTTTTTCACAACCCTTTCATTAAGTAATAGGATATGCTACCTTCTTCTGAGCATCATTTAGTATATAATATTAACTCCTTAAGAATCACAGAATGAGAAATTTTTAGTAACTCAGAACTGGTCAGAAATGTGAAAAAGAAAATAAGGACAACAGGTTTACAACTAAATAGTTGCAAATATAGGATGATGTTGAGAATAAGAAACAGAATCACAAAATCTACTCTGGCAGGCTCTCCTTTTGAATGTTAAATGCATTCGCTGGTGAGGATATCAGATATATTACCTGAAATGAAACTTAGTACCAGTGGCATAAATAATGGTATTCCATAAGATTCTTATCTCTATTGATTTGAAAATGGTAGGAATTATATGAGAATGGGAATATATGCTTATCACAATATACTTTTATACCATTAAAAGAAATCTATAGCATACCTTAACACTTTAGACTCTCATGTGAATATATTCTTCCACTACTAGTATCTTGACTTCAATTCCAGTGCAAGAAAATGTTTGGTATTAAAAAAACTATATAAAAGAGTAATTACTCTGTAGACTTCTATGAGCTGAAAAAATAAACAGTTAGAATATAAATGAATTTGATATGTAAACATCTGATGCATAGCACATTTTTTATACATTATTAAAATAATGTTTCCTATTTTTGGGTCTGCTGACTATAGCATTTATGTTTAGAAAACAATTTCTGTGTCTTGAGTAAAAGTGGTAAATTTGTTCTTATTTTTTTAAATGACTTAGCCTCCATTTTCCTTTTCTCTCTTGACAGATAATTTACTAGTCTAACTTCACAGTCTAGCTGATCCTCCATGAGAATAATATTCCTGCTATTTACTTGGTTGTATTCTTTTAATATGATGCTCAACTTCACTTAAAAACTTACAGATATATTTTTCTCTGTTCTTTCCTAACACACACATGTTCTATGCATATCTAAGTTTGTTTAACAATATGCCAAAATTTCCACTAAATACTACTATTCATTTTTAGCTGTAATGCTGCAAATAAACCCCTATGCTTTCACAGATTGTTTCTTCTAGAAACACTAACCCTGATTCCATCCTTTTGCTTATCTCAATCTGTCTAAATTACGTTTCAGTCATATCTCCATCTATATTGTGACTGTTCTTTAAGCTTAGACTTCGTTGTAACAAACAGTGTCTTTTTAAAACTAAGTTTTGTATTTCTTTTTTTTTAAAGACTTCATTTGAAGAAACAAGACCAAATAAAGCTGATAAATTTGGTTACCATTTGCTATAGTTTGCTCTTCACTGCTTTTTGTAAAACCTGAACATAACCATCTCAGGAAGCAAATGTTTATTTCAGAGCACAGGTCACATTCTGTTATGGCTAGAAACTAAAGGCAGGAATCTAGAGGCAGAGACTGAAACATAAGACATGGAGGAAAACTGCTTACTTGCTTGCTTCCTTCTGGATGGCTTGGACTGCTTTCAAAGACAGAACAGACAAATGGCTCAGACATGCCTTTATCCACAGTGCTCTTGGTCCTACCATATCAAGTCACAATCAAAAGTACTCCACTGACATGTCTTGAGGCCAACCGAAAGGGGGCAATTATCAATAGCATCCCCTCTTCTCAGGTAATTTGTAGTCTTATTCCAAGTTGACAAAACCTAAGCAGCACAGCCTACCCCTTATTAACCTCTCCCATATACACGTGCACACACACCACTGTTGAAACATAGTCTTTTTTTTCCATTTTTTTGTAGGCTTATCATGTTATTATCACAATATAAATAACATTCCAACTAGGAATGTCTCACAGGATTTAAAATGTTTTTCTTCCAATTGTTTTGATATAATTCTGGTTTTTTTTGTTTTTGTTTTATATTATTGTATTTTGTTTTATAATTATTTTAATTAACATGTTTTAATTATTTATATTCCAAAAGTTATCCCCCTTCTCCTTCCCCCTTTCCTACTTTGTCACCCCAACCACTCCCTTACCTCCCACCTATGAGAGGTGCTCCTCCACCCACCCATTCATGCCACTCCTCACCTCCACCAGCATTTCTCTTCCCTTGGGCATCAAGTTTCCAGAGGATTAAGCCCACTTTCTCCAACTGAGGCCATACAAGACAGTCCTCTGCTACAAGTGTTCCTGGGCCAAGAACCAGCCCATGTATGCTCCTTGGTTTTAACCTTGGTCTCTGGGAAGTCTAAGGGGTCCGAGTTAGTTGACACTGCTGCTCTTATTAGGTTACAATTCCTTTCAGCTCCTTCAGCTTCCTCTAATTCTTCCATACTGGTCACCAACCTCAATCAGTCAGTGGTTGGCTGTAAGTATCTGCATTTGTCTCAGTCAGCCTCTCAAAGGACAGTCATGCCACGCTCCTGTCTGCATTCACAACATGGTCTCAGTAAGTGTCAGCATTTGGTGTGCGTACGTACATGATATGGATCCCAAGTTGAGTCAGTCACTGAGTGGCCTATCTTTCAGTCTCTGCTCCATTTTTGTTCCTGCATTTCCTTTAGACAGGAACAATTCTGGGTTAAAATTTTTGAAGATGCATGGGTGATCCCCTGTCTCAACTGGGAGCCATGTCTATCTACTGGAGGTGGTCTCTTCTGGTTTCATGTCTCCACTGTTGGGCGTTTCTGCCGATGTTATCCTCCTTGAGTTCTGATAGCCTCTCACATCCCATATCTCTGGGACTTTCTAGAGATGCCCTATGCCTGCTGATGTTACATATATTTATTCGTTCTTCTGACCCTCTGTGCACTCCTCCTGTCTCTCCCCATACCTGAACCTGCACCTCTTTTTCTTTTGTTTTTTTTTCTTTCCCCTCTCCCACTCAGTTTGCTCCCTCCCTCTGCCTCCCATGATTATTTTCTTCCCCTTCTAAGTGTGTTTCAAGTAACCACACTTGGGCCTTCCTTCTTGTTAAGCTTCCTACAGTCTGTGAGTTTTATCATGGGAACTATGAACATTTTTGGCTTAAATCCACCTATCTGTGAGTAGATACTACTCATGTCCTTTAGGGTCTGTCTTACCTCACTCAAGATGGTATTTTCTAGTTCCATTCATTTGTCTGTGAAATTCATGATTTTCCCCCTTTTTATTGGTTATTTTATTTATTTATATTACAAATGTTACCTCCTACCCAGTTTCCCCTCCACAACCCCCTATCCTCTCCCTCCTGCTTCTATGAGGGTGTCCCCTACCCACCCACTTCTGTCTCAGCACCCTAGCATTCCCCTACTCTAGGTCTTCAAGTCTCCACAAGACTAAAGGACTCCCCTCCCATTGATGCTAGATGAGGCAATTCCCAGCTACTTATGCAAGTGGAGCCATAGGCCCATCCATGTGTGCTCTTTGGTTGGTGGTTTAGCCCTTGGGAACTTTGGGAGAGTCTAGTTGGTTGATAATGCTGTGCTTCCTATGGGATGTCAAACCCCTTCTGCTCCTTCAGTCTTTCCCCTAATTCTTCCATTGAGGTCCTTGTGCTCAGTCTGATGGTTGGCTGCATACATCCATATCAGTACTGGTCAGGCTCTGACACAGATTTTCATGGGAAAACTATACTAGGCTGCTTTCAGCACGTGCTTCCTGGTATTAGCAATAGTGTCTAGGTTTGGTGTCTGCAGATGGTATGGATCCCTAGACGGGGCAGTCTCTGGATGGCCTTTCCTTCAGTCTCTTTTTCACTCTTTGTTCCTGCCTTTCCTTTTGCCAGGAACAATTCTGGATCAATGTATTTAAGATGGGTGGGTGGCCTCATCCCTCAAACAGGGACCATGCTTATTTACTGGACATGGCTTCTACAGAGTCTATTTCCCTTTTGTTGGTTTTTAATAGCTGAATAGTATTCCATAGTATAAAGGAACCATATTTTCTGAATATACTTTTCAGTTGAGAAACAACTGAGTTGTTTCCAGCTTCTTGGTATTGTGAATAAGGCTGATATGAACATAGTTTAGTATTTGTACATGTGGTATGATGGAGTATCTTTGGGGTATATGTCCAGTAGTGGTATAGCTGGGTCTTCAGGTAAAGCAATTTCCAATTTTCTGAGGAACAACCAACTTGATTTTCAGAGTCGTTTTAACAGTTACATGCACTCACCAGAAATGGAGGAGTGTTCCTCTTTCTCCACTTTCTCATTAGCATGTACTGTCACTTGATTCTTTGATAGTAGCCATTCTGATTGTTATAAGGTAGAAACTCAGCATCATTTGCATTTTCATTTCCCTGATGATTAAAGATGTTGAGCATTTCTTTAAGTGCTTAAGCCATTTGAGTTTCCTCTTTTGAGAATCCTTTGTTTAGCTCTATACTCCATTTTTAATTGGGTTATTTGGTTTCAACTTCTTTAGTTCTTTGGATATTTTGGAAATTGGCCCACTTTTGGATGTAGTATCAATGAAGATATTTCCCCAATCTGTAGGTTACCAATTTTGTCCTGTTGACGGTGTCCTTTGCTTTACAGAACTTTTTTCAGTTTCATGAGTTTCCATTTGTCAATTGTTGATCATAGAGCATAAGCTACTGCTGTTCTGTTCAGGAAATGTTTCCAGGTGCCAATGTGTTTGAAACTATTTCCCATTTTCTCTTCTATTATATTCAGTATGTCTAGTTTTATGAGGAGGTCCTTGATCCACTTGGACTTGAGCTTTGTACAAAGAAATAATTTTATAAGTATTTTCACTTGTCTGTTTGTTTCTAATTAAAGGGGGAAATGAAGGTTGTGGATTTGGATAACAGGGAAAGCAGTGAGAATATGGAAATAGCAGTAAGAGGTAATCAATAATCATAATATATTATATGACAATATATTTCAATAATATAAAATTTTTAAAATTTCGACACTTGAAAAGTCCATGTCTCTTTAAATATCAAAAGTCCCTTAACTCTCCAAAAGTCTGAAGTAAGTAACATAGTTTCTTATTTCAATAGAGAAGAGCTAAGGCAGTTTTAATAATATCAAAGCAAAATCAAAATCCATTATAAATAGTTAAGTTGCTACTTAATACCAACATAATAACAGGTACATGACTCATTATATTCTGCATTCCATGGGGCTTTTGTATCCCCACCTCTGCAGCTAAGGATCTATATAACACAAAGTACGCAGTCCCTTAGTCTCAGGCTTACTCTACTCCACACCTGATGATTTCATTATTGACTAAAGCACAGTACTGGTATCCTCAATATGTGAGGGGTCTCCACTGCACGTTTACTAATAGTCTCCTTGCTTCTGTTCTGGGATTCCAGCTCTGTCACAAGGTGCCAAGCATCAGCTCTACTCTAAGAGCTCTTCGTGTCATCAAAAATAATAACATGTGGAGATTGCAAACATTACAAACATTACATTGAGTACAATTTGGCTTTCAGACATAGATGCTATGTGTCCACCCTGAGGGAATACTTCCCAGAAATTTCCCCTTAACAATGTTCATGATGATGGTCCCTTATTAGTCAAAATAAATGTTTTATTGCAAATAAATGTTTATCTCTCCAAGTGAAAGCAAATATTTCAATTGCAGAGCTTCATATATATATATATATATATATATATATATATATATATAATATATATACATATACACACACATACATATATATATATGTGTATACACACACACACACACACACACACACACACACACACACACACACATATGTAGGCTCTAAGAAAGTTTGTGCTTCTATCTAAAACCTTACAGACCAGGCCCCTATAGCCTGTGTTTGTCTTGGTTTTCCAAGTTCATACAACAACTCATATACTCTAAGCAATCAATGGTTTTCATCAGCCCATAACTCTACAATTGTTTGTCTTCCTCCAACAAAACAGGTCAAAGCATACAAGCTTTATGGTCAGCTCTATTACAGCAACATCCACTCTCCAGTTCCAAGCTTTGTTTCTGTTGCTGTGGGAAATTACAGAACAAAAGCAACTAACTTGGAGGAGGAAAGGGATTATTTCAGTTTAAAGGATATGATCCATCATTGTGGAATGCCAAGAGTTTGAATCAGAAAACTAGAGGCAGGAACTGAAAATCACAGAAAGACATAACTTCCTGTACTCCATCTTTACCCAAGGATAAGACTCCCATGTTTCTAAACTAGTCTTTGAAGTATGTTTTAATAATGATATACACCTTCATTAATTATAATGTTTTTAATGAATGATGCCCACATGTGAGGTGCTTAGTAAGACTGTCTCCCATGTTTATACCAGTGAGTCTTAAATGGTTCATAGTTCTTGTCTAGTATTAATTTTGTTGTTCTTTAAGATTATACATGAATTACCCAATTAGTTTTGAAATGAACATTTAATGTAGAATCAAATATCATTTTTCTTAGTACACATATAAACTTATCTTAAAATTTATAGTTCTGTGAACATCAAAAGTACATTTATCTCCATATAAAATTTCTATTGTGAGATATCCCTTGCATTGTTATAACGATAGCTAAGCATGATATTTGCAGTTATTGGCATATAGCAAACACACCTTGAATTTAACTGTTATTATTAAATTTTAATATAGGAAATCAAAAATATTCCCTGTTACTTTTAATGACTCACTTCTGAGGACTCTTATTTATCTGTTTCTCTCTGTCTCTCTCTCTCTCCTGTGTCTATATATGCCTCTTTTTTGTTTCTTTATCTCTTCCAGTCTCTCTCTGTCTCTCTCTCTTCTGGCCTTGTATATGTATGTGTTTATATGTATATGTGTTTGCTCAGTTGTGTGTGGTATCTGGTCCTGTGCTTATAAAGACCAGATCAAGACCAGAGACCTACTTCTTCAGTAGTGCTTCACTTTTATTTTCGGAGTATGTTTAACTATATTATCCATGAACCAATAAAACACTCACTGATAATATTATTATTATTGAAGATTAAATATAGGTTAACATATGCACAAGACTCTTCAAGACTAAACATAATGTCAATAAGTGTTTGTTTTCTGTCCAACATGGCAGTTCACTAAAGAACAAATCAATATGTCAAACAAAATCTATCAAATACACTTGCTAAAATTGAGAAATGCGAGAATACATTACTCCTTCTCTTACCTGTTTAATGTTTTAGTAGAAAAATTTCTTAATTAATATTTCATTTACCTTGTGGACACATATATCACAGTCATCAATTCCCCTAGATTCTAAAATGCAATTCATTTATGTACATATCTTTTTTAGTTAAATTTACTATTCTTATTATTCAATAATTTGCATATTTTAAATACTCATACATAGCATCTTGCATGTTTATTAGCGATATTATCTATAGTTTTTTTATGTGCTTAAATACTAAACACTGGAGTTTTTAAAAAATTTAACACTGCATTTCATAGTGTTATGTTCATGATATTAAACATCACAGTACTTATGCAATTTGTGTGCTTCATGACAATTGAGATGGTCATGGTATATTACATTATTATTTTATAGCATTTAGTTAATTTGAAGCCAACTCTAGCTCATCAATGTTTTAGAGTTCCTCTATTAATTAATTCATGACTTCTTTAGTTCTCAAACCTTCTATTGTTATTAGTTGTTTAGACATTTAAAGAGGAAAGTATCCTACTTAATCAAAAATATTTCTCAAAGAAGATAGTGTCAACAACTTACACCAACAATATGTTTACAAAGATTGGCACTTTTGCAAAATAAAAAATAATTGAACAATCATGTTGTTGTTCGTCCGAAGGGGCTGCAAACCCCTCAGCTCCATTGGTCCTTTCTCTAATTCCTTCACTGGGGACCCTGCACTCAGTTCGATGGATGGCTGTGAGCCTCTACATCTGTGTCATTCAGATACTGTCAGAGTCTCTCAGGAGATAGCTATATTTAGGCTAGCTTACCCTTCCTTCAGTCTCTGCTCCATAGTTAATCTCCACAACTCCTCCCGTGGGTATTTGATTCCCCCTTTTAAGAAGGAATGAAATGTCTACCTTTTGGTCTTCCTTCTTCTTGAGTTCCTCAAGCAGCATGTGTATGGTAGAGGATTGCAAAATCAATCATCAATAGGAGGAGAGTACCTCAGCCCTGTGAAGGTTCTGTGCTCCAGTGTAGGGGAATGCCAGGGCCAGAAAGTGGGAGAGGGCGGGGTGGCAGGCATGGGGAGGGGGGAGGCAACAGGGGTTTGTTTTTGTTTGTTTTTTTGTTTTTTTGGAGGGGAAATTGGGAATGGAGAAATTCTCATGTAAATAAAGAAAATATCTAAAATTAAAAAAAAATAATTGAAATGGATGGGTTTAATTTTCCTTGTTCAGTTTCTATTGAGGAATATGTAGATTAATTTCAATTTCTAGCTATTGTAAGTGGAGCAGCAGTGAATCTGGTATTTTTATTGGTAAAATGAAGGAACCACTGGGTAAACTCCCAGAACTTGTATTGTTGGATCTTGAGGTAGATCCATCTCTATATTCCTGAGGAGCTTTCACACAGATTTCCATAGTGGTTGTATGAGTTTGTACTCCGATCAGAAATGTACAGTGTTCCTCTTACTCTACATCCTTGTGAGCATGATCCATCACTTGTTTTATTGATACTAGCCATTCTGACAGACATAAGATGAAATCTAAAATTGAATGTTATTTGCATTTCACTAAATACTAAGGATGATGAACATGTTCTTAAGTGTTTCTTCTATTGAGAATTCTTTGTTTAGATCCATACCTCATTTTAATTAAGTTAATTATTTCCTTAATACCTAGGTTTTTTATTTCTTTATAGATTTTGGATATTAGCCTGCTACTGGATGTGTAGGAGATAAAACTTTTTTCCATTCTGTAGACAGCCACTTTGTCCAAATAACAATGTCTTTTACCATACAAAAGTGCCTCAATTGCATGAGGTCCCATTTAGTATGTTTTCTTTATGCCTGTGTTAAAGACAGTCTTCTATGCCAATGAATTCAAGACTATTTCTCACTTTCTTTTCTATCAGGTTAAGTGTATCTGGTTTTATTTTGAAGTTTTTGCTAAGTTTGGAAGTGGATTTTTTGCAGAGTGATAAATAATGATCTATTTGGGTTTTTCTACATGCCCACAACCTGTTTGACTAGCACCATTCATTGCCATTTCTACATTGTGTTTTTCTGCCATCTTTACAAAAGTCAGGTGTCTATATGTTGTATGAATTTATGTTTGTGTCTTCAACTCCATTTCATTATCCATTTATGCCAACATTTGCTACTTTTATTACAATACCTCTATAGTACATCTTGAAATCAGGGATGTTAATATCCACTTCAGTACTTTTATTGTTCAGGATAATTGTAGTTCTCCTGGGTTTTATGTTTCCATATGGAGCTGAAAATTATCATTTCAAGAATATGAAGACTTCTGTTGGAATTTTGATGGGGATTGCACTGAATGTAAAGATTGTTCTATAGCATTGCCACATTTACTATGTTATTCATACCAATACCTGACCATGGGATATAGTTGAAAGAAAGATAGAATTCTTTCTTCAAAAATTCAAAGTTGGTTTGCTTTTCTTTTCTTTTTTAAATCATGCATATCATTTTCTTGTTTGTTTATCTATAGCACATGATATTTTAAATTATTTGTTGCGATATTTCCCTGGTTTCTTTCTCAGACCATTTGTCCAATGTATATAGGAGAACACCTGATTTTTGTGACTTAGGTTTTTAATTAGCTCCCTTGTTGAAACTGTATACTAGCTGTAGGAGTTTCCCAGGGAAAGTTTTCTGGTTACTTAAGTATACTATAAAGATACTTTGACTTCCTTCTTTATAATTTGTATAGATTTGAGGTCTTTCAGTTGTCTTATTGCTCTATCAATACTTCAAAATACTATATTGAGTAGTAATTGAAAGAGTGAAAAATATTGTGCTCTTGTTAGTTTTAGCATAATTGTTTTGTGTTTCTTTCCATTTAGGTTTACTTGGCTAAGGACTTGCTGAAACTATCATTATTATGTTGCTGTATGCACCTTAAGCTTTCCAGAACTTTTATCCTAAAGAAGTCCTGGATTTTGTTAAAGGCATTCTCTGAATCTAATAAGATGAATATGTTTCTTTTGTTTTTCAATTACTTTATATTATGGATTACATTTATCAATTTAAGCATTGTGAATACCTCAAGCTTCTTTGGAATGAACATCTTTTTGATTTTTTTTATTTGTGTAGCAAATATTTTATTGCATATTTTGCATCCATGATCAAAATGTAAATTGCCTCCTAATTTGCTTTCTTTTGGGGTACTGATGTAGTATGATTTTGATGGTAATTATGACCCCTTAAAATAAGTTATGCAATGTTTCTTCTGTTTCTATTTTGCAAAATAATCTGAGGTGTATTGTTATTAATTCTTCTCTGAAATTCTGGTAGAATTCTGCATTAAACCATAAAGCACAGGGCTTATTTTGGATAGGAGATTTTTAATGACTGTTTCTATTTCATACAGGTCTGTTTAATAAACTGTTTACTTGATCTTGATTTATTTTGGTAAATGGTACCTATCAGGAAAATTAGCCTTTTGTTTTGTTTTGTTTTGTTTTGTTTTGTGTTGTCTTGCTTAGATTGTCCATTTGAGTGGAATATAGCCTTTTAAAATATGTCTTCATGATTTTCTGAATTTCTTTAGCTGTCCTCTTTTTATGCATTCCTTTTCACTTTTAATTTTGTTAATTTGAATCTATTCTCTCTGCCATTCAGTTAATTTGGGCAATAAATTTCTTGATAGTTCGATTTTCCTAAAGGAATAGATTATTTTCATTGATTCATTATTTGTTGTTTTTGTTATTTTTATTTTATCGATTTTAGCCTTGAGTTTTATTATTTCTTGCTCTCTACTACTTTCAGGTGTGATTTCTTGTTTTTGTTCTAAAACTTTTCAGATGTTTTGCTAAGTTGCTAGTAAGTAATCTCTTAATTTTTTTGTAGGTCCTTACTATGTTCATTTTCTTTCAGTTCTAGAAAGCTTTTAATTTTTTTTTAATCTCAGTATGAAACTATTTTTCATTCAGTAGGGTATCATTCAGTTTCCATGGATTTGTAATCATTTTGTTGTTTCTGTTTTTAATATCCAGCTTCAATCCTTGATAGTCTGGTAGGATACAGGGCTTTATTTCAATTTTCTTGTATCTGTTGAAACTTACTTTTTTTAATCAAGTGTGTGATCAATTTTAGATAAGGTTGCATTAGATGCAGTAAGAAAGGTATTTTCTTTTGTGTTTGGGTGAAATATTCTATAAATATCCTTTAGTTCTATTTGAATTATAACCTTAAGTTCAATACTTATCTATTTAGTTTTTGTCTGAATTATGTCTGTCTTCAAGAGTGGGGTTTGACATCTAGCAGTATCAATGTGTGTGATTCAATGTGTGATATAAGTATAGAAGCATTTCCCTTTTAAATTTGGTTATTTGTCTTTGGGAGGCATAGATGTTAAGGATTTAAATGTCAATGAAAATTTTCTTTGATAAGTTTGACTATCTCTTGATTAGTCTTGGTTTGAAGTCTGTCTGGTCACACATTAAAATGGGTATACCATTTTGGTTACTATATTCATTTTCTTGGAATCTTAACCTGAGGTTATGTCCTTGATGTAAGGGTATGTTTCTTGCATACAGTAGAAGGATTGATCCTGTTTTCATAGACATTCTGCCAGTCTGTGTCTTTTTATTGGGTGACTTAGACAGTTCATATTGAGAGGTATCAGTGCCCAATGATTGTTTAATTGTTATTTTGTTGTTGTTGGTTTATATGTGTCCCTTCTTTTAACTTTGTTTTCAGCAAGTATTTATTCCCTATATGTTTTTGTTGTTGTTGTTTGATTATTTTGTGATGTAGTTAACCTGTTTATGCTGAAGTTCATATTCTATTAGTTTCTATAGGTCTGGATTTGTATATTTTATATGTAGATGTTGCATAATTTGGTTTAAAAATGGAATTAACTTTTATCCATCTCTGATTGGAAGGTTGCAAAGTATAGTAGTCTGGGCTAGCATTTGTGGTCCCTTAATATCTGTACTATATCTTCTCAGACTCTCTGTCTTCTAGAATCACCAGTGAGAACTAAGCTTTAATTCAAATAGGTCATTATGTGTGATTATCCCTTTCCACCTGTGGCATTGATAATTTATACTCTGTACATTTAGGGTTTTGTTTCATATGTCTTCCAAGACATTATTTCTGCCTCAGACTATTTGATGTTCTCTATGATTCTCATACTTTCATAGTTACCACCTTCTTAAGCGTAGAAAAAAATATGATTTGATAAATATATTTTTTTGTATCTTTGACTTGTTCTTTTTATAATGTCCAGAGCTTCCGGATGTTTTATGCTTTGACATTTTTAGATCTGAAATTTTCTTTGACCTACGTATCCATTTATTTTATAGTACTTTGAATGCCTTAGATTCTCTCTTCTATCACTTGTAATTTGTTAATGAAGTAGCTTCTATATTTCTTTTTTGAATTCCTAAATATCTCATTTCCAAACTTCCCTCATTTTATTTCTGTATTGATTCTATCTCCACTTTCAATTCTTGAATGTTTTTTATTTATTTCCTTCTACTATTTTTTAATTCATCAATTTTATTAACAAATTTAAAACCTTGCTTAATTTACTAATTTGGAGAAATAATGTACTGTATCTTGGTTGAAACATATTAAGAACTGTATGCTTAAACAAATGATTGTAAATGAATATGATACAAGCAGAAAATAAAATTAATAGACTATAAAAAGACTTCAGATTGCATTCACATCTTTCGGTCCAACTATAATCTCATTAATATATAAAACATATTTATACTTCACCTATACAAATTCCTATCCAATTCCTTGACATATATCAAAATCTATGTTGGGGTACATTTTAAATTATTAAATAAATTTTTAATTGAAAAAAATGATACTGTTCAATGAGATTCAATCTACAAGAGTATAAGGAAGTATAAGGAAGAGCATAAATTAATGACATTCTATTTGTATTTTTATAGATTTCTATAAATAATGTGTTTGTTTCATTATTAACAATATGAATCATATCCATAAAGGCTTTTTAAAAGTCTTTGTTTGTGCTTCAGCTATGTTGGAATAGTCATGACTAGTCTTAGGGTTGCTTACTTTTTGTGGTGACATATGTCTTGACTATTATTATGGTTTTTCCTCTTCTTTCCTCCCTCCCTCCTTCCCTCCCTCCCTCCCTCCCTCCCTCCCTCCCTCTCTTCTTTTTTCTTTCTTTCTTCCTTCCTTTCTTTCTTTCTTTCTTTCTTTCTTTCTTTCTTTCTTTCTTTCTTTCTTTCTTTCTTTCCTATTTGGTGTTGTCTAGTCATCTGGGATTCACGAATGTTCTAATTCCAGGTCCTGATATCAGGTCTATTCTTTGCTGGGTTACTATTTTGTTCCTTGGTTTCATTTCCTCTCTGTTTCTTAGTAGAGATGGGTGTGTGTGTATGTGTGTGTGTGTGTGTGTGTGTGTGTGTGTGTGTGTGTGTGTGTATGTGTGTGTAACCAGTAATGAAACCTTCTAGAGTCTGGATACGTATGGACCCTGGGCTCCTGAGACTTAGGAACAGAGGTGGGTTGGAGGCAGTGGAGGGGCTCCACAGGAGGAAGGAAACAGGTGTTCCAATAGGATCTGCTTTGTGAGCTTAGTGAGTTCCTTGTTAATTGGGGCAGAGAATGAGAAAAGTCAATAGCAGAAGGTGTGCTACAGAGTTGGGAATGACACTGGGGGGTTGGATGTGTAGGAATGAGGTGACAGATCTGCAGTTAGTCTAATTGTTTCCAGGACTGGAGTGGTCTGCAGGTTTCTAAGGAGCATTGCTGGATTTGAGAGCTGGGATAAAACAGGGAATGAGAAAATGGAAGTTGGGAGGTTAAGAACTATGTTGTCTAATGGAGATGGGGGCAAAGAAAAGGGATGCCTCAGCAGATGGTCTGTTGTAGAGCTAGGAATGAAACTAGGGTATTGCATTTGCTGGAGTTGATAGTGAGGTATAAACCTGCAATTAGTATTTCTGTTTCCCTGGCAGGAGTTGCATGTGGGTTCTCTGAGAGTGTCTTTAGGAGATGTGATCTGAGATAAAGTAAGAACACTACAGGGGTAGTGCGGGTGGTAAGGAAGGGAAGATCACTGGAGTTCTCTAAAAATTAGGTTGGGTGGCTGCTGTGGGTGTTCTGCTGCAGAGCTGTGGATGTGACTGGGAATTTAACTTGTAGGGGTGGAGAAGGATATTAAGTGAGTGCCCCTGCCCTGCCCAGCTTCTCTAAACTTAGGTGAAAAACAGCTTTTATTTACTGTATAATAAAAAATGTAACTATAGGTCAGAAAATATCTGATATCTTTAACAAAGAAAGAAAATATGCAGACCTGTTTTAAATAATGTCATTAACAGTAATATTTCACTGCTAGCCTAGCTCCACCAAATCACCCCAAATGAAAGTTCTATAAATATATACACTTGGTGCATATTACTAAATATCCTTTGGAAAATGTAAGAGTTACTATTACCAGGTTATCTATGGTTAATAATTACATTCCAATGTATATACAATAGCTATGTTTATTAATGTACTTTCACAAATATGAATAATACTTCACTGATAAACATAAAAAGGAGGCAGAAAATTCAGAATTTGTTTTTCTCTCTAAAAGTATTAATGGGAATTGATGTCTGCTGCACAAGATAAAGTCAGTTTTCTTTAAGGATGATTTTGCTGCCTTTGATAGGTTGTATATGCTCCATATTATGGCTCTACACCTATCCACATATTGGCAGTACTGATAGATCTCCATAGGAAGAAATAAATCAGAAGATGTCTGGGAACAGTAATCATGGGTACAGAGAAGAATTGAAGCAAATAAATGAGAGATGAATCTAATCAAACTACAGTATATCTATGTTCAAAACTCTCCTCAAATAAGACAAAACAAATACAAAATCATAGCAACCTTTAAAAATAGACAAATTTTAGTCACAAACTTTCTTAACCAACATTAATTTTCCAAAGTAAAATCCAATAGAGTGATAATTTGAGTAAGACATGTTAATAAAAACTGATGCTTTACTTTTAGTGATAGAAAGTAATGTGGGAGAGAGGCAATGAAAAATAAGTCTACCCACATAGAGAGATTTGTATATAAACATCCAGAGCTCCCACATAATGATGATGAAGTGTACAAATCTGGGGAGTGGTGGGCATTTAATTCGTTAAGTTTAAATCTAGAAAAAAAATGAAGTCATGTCTCTGAATCTTGGTATCCTAATATTTCAACCTTGTTCGTGTCACTTAGGGCTTCATTCCCAAAAGCATACTGAACACCAGTGATGCTATTCTTCCTCCTCAGCTCTCATCTTAGAGTCAGCCATTCAGATGATTGATCCTCTAACCCCACGACCACTGTTCTCTTCCAACTGTAGATATAACCAAGCAGTTGTAGCATCAGTTTTACTGATTTCATATAGAAATTTAGAATGTCTCAGTAGTTTTTAACTTAACATAGATAAGATAGTTTCATTTTCCTATTGCCATTCATAAATATCGTTATACTTTACTCACAGCTGCCACCCACCAGCCTCTTTTGTTATTGTAGTCCTTTCTTGATTTAATAAATATGAATCTGCCATATATGTATATATGTATATATACATAGTATGTGCATATAAAGTTTGGTTTGTGACTAAAATTTGTCTATTTTTAAAGGTTGCTATGATATATGTATACATATATACATACTATGTATATATACATATATGTATGTATATATATATATATATATATATATATATATATATATGCTTTTTTTGCCAGTGCTGGGTCAAGATCTTCCATAATCTGACCTCACAGTTTTGTATTATTATTATTATTATTATTATTATTATTATTATTATTATTATTATATTTTTACAACTTTAGAGAAAGATTTCCACATGACAGTCATCACATCCAAACTTTATGCATAGCTATGTAGAAGCTCTGTAGCAAAGTATCAAATCACCATCATAATAGGAATTAGTTCAATTGACTGATAAATAGCATGGCCTTATGATGAAGGATTTGTAATAAGCAAAAAGATAGAGTCTATTGATGGAGGATGCAAAAATACATGGGATCTGTCTTATAAAAATGGATACTATTTACTGAGAAACAAACTCAGTGTTAGGGCCTAAAAATGTTCAAGATTTTGGAGGTGGGACATCATATCTAAGTTCCACATACATATTCTGCATATCACCAACATGGCATACTTGATTTTATGCCTCTGTTATTTTCATTATAGAATTCCATTTATCCATAAACAGTAAGCATGCTTTCATTTTTGGCTAAATGTAGATCTCACATTTTACGTACCAAATCCTTTTGTAGTTCATCTAGAATTATTCTGTTGTCTAGCTATTATGGAGAGTGCAGCAATGAATACCAACATGTAAGAATCTCTGTGCTGTAACGACTTCAAATGCTTCAAGTATTTACCAGGAGATGTACAGATGGATCATATGACAATCCCAGTTCTAGTTTTTGGAGGAGCCTTCATATGGATTTCTGCAATGTCTGCTGCAGTCAGCATTTACTACTACAGTTTAAGTGAGCCTCTCACCCTCATATCTAACATCATTCCTGTTGTTTACTTTCTAATCTTTCCATTCTGAATAGAACCAGCTGGGTTTGCTAGATCCCATATGTTCAGACCTACTCAACTGCCTTCCTTCCAGAAAGAATTTTTCTGATGATCTGCTGGATACTTCCTTCAACTTGAGTTGAGTGTCCTGAGATTCAAAAGTGCAGTTCATCGTTCATACTTTTTCTCAACTTTCTCTCCAAACAGAAAAAAAAATTAAATATTGTAGGTGGAGTCTTTTACCTATCTTTTTGTTAACTATTTCAACCCATATCAAAGATAAGTTTTAGGCATAGAATAAATCATGAATGAATATTTACACAATAATTTTCATCAGTTATGACTTAGTTCAGCTATTGCCACTTCCATTTACTCAGAAATTTATGATAATATAAAAGAATTGTAAGTCAAATTTAAATCAGGATTTTTAAAAGATATTTGCTGATAACTGAAGACATGCTGTGCAAACTGTTAGCCTCCTTAATCTGTCAATACTCACACCATGGGAATTATATTTCCTGTATCTTCGAGAACATAGATGATAAACAGAAACTAGTCTAGATTGTAAAAATACAATTATTCAGTTATGTGGGATATTTCTTAGTCTCAGTGAAATAATGTAGTTATTTAACCTACCACTAAGTACAAACAAATTCACCCCTCACACACAGAATACAAGATACGATACCATTGACAAGACTGAAGTTCCAATGTAGCACTGAAGGACCATCGCAAGGTCACAAGGCTCTCCAATATCACTGAAAAGAAAACTGAGGTAAGGGATAAGAAATTCTCACATCCTCATCTCTTCTTACTTTTGTCCCTCCAAGCACTCTTAATTTCTTTACTTTATTGACTCAATTCAGATTATTAGGCTTATTGTGAATTGCAGATTCCTTTGATGATTAAAAGAATGAGTACATAAAATTACCAAAGAACTTGTTACATATTTTATGATTAAAGTAAATTAAGACCATTATAACATTTACTGCTCATATTATAAAATATCCACAAGGGTCAAACAACTAATACAGATTTTATACTTGCTTATTTAGGGGATAAAGGGGTGTAAAAATTGATATCATGGGATTCTTGGATATCTTGACAAATTACATATTAAGAAAGCAAAATTATAATGTATGAGTATTGTCTAAATAAATGTAACACTTTAGTATTTATAAAAGAACTTAGGTAATTAGCATTTGGTATGCTTTGATATGATGTGATATGATGCATATGTCAAATGCATTTGAAATCAATAATTTATCTTTTATTTTTAAAGAAAGGAATGAATTCTGGTAATAGTGTGTACCTAAGAGACTTGATCTTAAATACATTCCCAGATGTTATAGCAGTTTAGACACAGTCTATGACCTGGTCAACAGCAGTCACTCAACTAATGAATGGTGATAGTTACTGTGTCATGTACAGTGTTATGGCTTCAAAGCAATCTGAGCCTTGATTTGTACTTATTAGTTCTGAATGCCTTTTAATTCACAAATGACAGTGAATTTTCAGTACATGCCAAAAGACTTTCAACTTCATTTGTTCTTCAAACCTGGTATGTAACCCCAGTGCTAGTTGTGAACCTTCAATCACAATTTGAATGCTTTTCCTCCATAGGTTAAGGTTGGCCATAGTGTTTTAGTCAATATTCTAACAGTGTAGTTTATTTACGCTGTTACTTTTATATGAATATTTATTGAAAATATTCAGAGTGCTTAAATGGCTATTAGTCTATGACTTATAAAAATGATTTAAGAAGAAATTGAGAACAATCAGGTTTGCTTTCAATACTCATAACCTATGCTGCTAACTAATTTATCAAAATCCATAACATAGGAAATTAACTTAAAGGTCGCTAGGCACTCAAAAGACTAATGACTTTTGTGCTGGGCATCACTAAAGGATATCTCCAGGCTCAGCAAAATATATTATGCACAACTGCTTTCAACCTATTTCTTAGAAAATTATAACAACTTACCCAGAAAGATAATCATAAAATATGTAAAATTTTCAAAATTTCTATAATTGGATAAAAACTTAAAGTCCTACCCTGAAATTAGATAAAAGGACATTTATCTTAAAATAGTAGGCTTATACTTACCTAAAATACATATAGATAAGAAGTTTGAAAAAATTGGTAAAATATAATCAGAGTGGAAAATTCTTTTATTGATGTAAGAAGAGATAAAACAGGATAATTTTTTTTAAAATAAGGTACTTATCCTGGATATTAAAAGAACATTATCCTATATAAAAGGCCAGTTTCATGTCAAGAGCTAGCCAAGTCTGGATTTGAGCTGCAGTTGTGAGCTGGCATGTCTTCAGAGAGGTTTTACTCTGGTGATATGCTGTATTAATCTTTTTTCATGTAAAGCAATTGTAGAATTGTGATATAATGTGTATGTTAGAGATATCTCTTCCTATAACTCCAAAGCCTTCCATCCTTCTCTTTTAGAATAGTGTTACTCTGTGAGAGCAACTAAATCCTTAAGAAAGATGAATCATTTGTTGCTGTAGGGTTACCTGTCTATATTTCAGATTGTTCTCATAGTAGTCTTAGTTTGTATATTTTATACTTTATGTTTTAAACATTAAAAACAGAAATGTATTGTCATTTATCTCCAGAGGTATATATACTCAGTAAAATATTAATTCACAACCTATTAATTAGAATCATATCACTCATAAAATTCTGTTTGCATTCTTGAGGACACAGCAGAACACACAGAAGCAAAATCTGGACTCCTTGAACAGGCTAAAGAGCATTCTGTGAACTGTTAAACTATACCTTAAGAAAAATAAAGTACAAAAGTTGAGATGAAAGAACAAAGGATCTGAAGAGCAATGACACAACTCTGTCTAGTAGTATCAGAAGAGACTCTTGGAAGAGGTTCAATTGTGAGAGAAGAGTGAAAGAAATGCTCAATATCTAAATGTCTCATTTTACTAGAGGCAATACTTAGAGCATATGTAATGATTTGAATTTCATCATAAAAATGAAAGGAGAAATATGTAGGTAGAGGGTCATGAATGAAGTCAAAGATTTCAAGAAACAAACTCAAAGGTGATCTGATAATTCACTGCTAATTGAGCGATGGGAAAGTGGTGAGAAAGAACGAGAAAGAGGATGTAAGCAAAAAGGAAGAGAATGACAAGGAGAATGAGGAGAATAAAATGAGAAGAAAGAGAAACAGAAAAAGAATAAAAATGAGGAACAACAAATGGAGAGGAGGGAATGTGGAGAAGTGGAACATACAAAGAGGAGGGTAAGCAATGGGAAGAAGACACAGAGGAAGGAATATATTTGCAACATTAGTTCTCCCTTCACCCCATAAAATCTACTTTAAATATTGCACTGGATATAATTATAGAAGCAGTTAAAATTACCACAGACATTGCAGTCAAGAATGACTAGTAGATTTAAGGTGATGGAGGAAACAAAATGGCAGGAGAACTGTGAGGCAGTGGGTCACACTGTGCACATCATCCAGAGGCAGAAAGACAGATGTATAATAAGTTCAGCTGTCTTTCTCATTTTTGTTCAGTACAAGAATCCAGCCTTTGAAATTCTTTCAGCTATTGTTAAGTGGGAAAAAATCCACTTCCATAAAATTCCCACCAAGCACATCTATACCTTGTTTCCTAGTTGATTCTACATCAAGTCAAATTGGCTATCAGTATTACCCTTCACAACTCTCCATTTATCAATATGGTACTGGGATAAAATTTAGGAATTTATGTATTTAAATCCCCCATGACTAAACAATACACTAGGTCTTCCTTAGGTTTTTAATTAATGTTTTATTTATTTTATATCTATTTGAAATGTATTTGAGTGTTGTAACCATTATATTTGCTTCATTCTTGCCCCTCCTTCCTCCACTCTAGTTCTAGTTCCTATATAATGCATATTTATTTTCTTTTTAATTCACACATATATGTATATCTGTGTATATATATATAAAATGTCAATAGCTATATTAATATCTACATGCACACACATACATATATAAATGTGTACATATATGTACATATATAGAGAGAAAGAGAGAGACTGAGACAGACAAGGACAGGAAGACAGTGAGACAGTGGTACAGCGAGACAGAAAGACAAAGAGACAGAGATACAGTGTGAGGAATGTCATATGGTACTGGTGCCAACAAGGTCCTATTGCTAGGCATGGAAAACCTTCACTTAAGTACTTTTCCAGGAAATATAAGAGTCTACCAGAGCTATTGACATTGTCTTTGGATGCTTTCCAGAACTTACAGATAAGACTCTATTGTTGATGATACCACATACTTTGAACATAGAAGGTGATTGTGACCTAGAAGCCTCATGAGGACTGGCTCACAAAGTACTATGTGAAGGTGCTATGCAAGTTGCCTGGGAAGAAGGTTAGTCTGAAAAGCATGTGTGTGTGTGTGTGTGTATGTGTGTGTGTGTGTATGTGTGTGTATGTGCATGCGTGTTTGTTATATATATATACATATATATACGTATATATATATATGTATATATATATATACGTATATATATGTATATATATATTTATATTTATATATATATATTTATAAATATAAATATATATATATTTATATATTTATACTTATAAATATATATATATATATATATATATATTTATATATATATATGTATATATATAAAATGCAATGAGTATAAACATGAGTCCTAAAAATGAGCATGTGCTCGCTCTATCTATCTATCTATCTATCTATCTATCTATCTATCTATCTAATAACTGGAATGGAATGACATCCACAAAAGTACAATAAGTCAAATTAGATAGCTATTGGTTAGCCCTAAGATAAAAGTTCTATTCTTGTACACATAGCAGGAAGGACCATTAGCATAAGAGAACTTCCTTTTGCCCTTTCTGTAAATAAACATAATTTCTACCTATATAGTATACCTATAACCTGTAAATTTATACAGGTAATTTTAGATCCTCTCTCTTTACAAGATGTTTGTTTTTTACTGCTGAAGACACTTAGAGAAACAACTGGTAAAAGCACAAAGAACAACTGACCATGATGTGGCAAATCCAAAAGTTGGAGCTTTTTAGGGCTCAGGGAATCTCAAAGAAGAGGATGCAACAGGAGTGTCAGAATCAGAGTCCCAGGATGTCTGTTGCTAGCTAGTATAGCCTAGAATAATAATAAAATTATACCCAGGAAATCTCAAGAGTGAGGCTGGCCGTGACAATGCCACTTGGCATGACAACATGAACAGAGGAAATTCCATGTGGTGCCCCTCCCTGGATATAGAATTGCTGGTCACTAATGCAGAGAAGGATATCTGCTCTGCTGTTTTGCAATCTATTCAATGATATGAAGGAAACAAGACACTATAGTTTCTGTTTCTATTATAAGATAAGAAAAAAGCTAATTTAGGCCTGTTATGAGACATTTTTCTAATATAAAATAAAGTAAAAAAAAGAGCTTATAATTCAGACCCAGGGGAAATTGTTTTGTTTATTTCTTTATCCCAATTCTCCTTAGTGCTGCTTGTACTTTATGGTTTTAGTTAAATATAGAAGTTGATGAGTATACTTTAGACTTTGAATACCACCACAGGAAGATGTATATAAACTAAAAGTGCTTCAATTTCAATTATATCCTATCTGAAATTCTTCATATACCTGCCGTGATTTATTATGAGATATGCTAGAATTGTAAGAGCTGAACATAGATTATGCACATGCTCATTTCTAGGACTCATGCCTATACTCATTGCATGTGTTCATGTTGGTCAAATGGTCATTGATGATTTTAAAATGATGCTAAATGAAAAATGCAAAAATCATCTGTGCCAAGAAAATGCTGACCATGCAAATTACATACAAGTCTGGCCTCACTATTGCTTGCTGTAATAAGAACTAAAACTGGAACAGGAGAGATAGCTCAGAGATTAGACTTCACAGTGTTTTTGCAGAGGACCCGAGTTTAATTGTCAAAACCCACACTAGGTGGCTCATGACCATCTCTAACTTTAGCATCTCAGAAAATGCCTTTGATGAGTTTCACTAATTATTCTCTCTTTAATATTGATTCATTGGTTTCCTTCTTATTGTAATTTAAATTATTTATTATATATTTATTGAGAGAATAATTCACAGTGTACAATAGGCTTACCTTGAATTCAGAGAACTACCTTCTGCCTTTGTATCTGCCTCAGGAGTACAAGGAATAAAAGCATGCACTGCCATACCAGGTAATACCTTAATTTTACTAATATATACAGAATATTTTTCCTTAATAATATGTAGAAGGACTTTTCAGTGAATCTTGTAAAATGAATTTAAGGTTCTTTTGCTTTATCTATGTTGATATGTGCATATTGTTCTTCTTTATGCCTGGAATGAGGAATCCCAGTTCTCAAATATATGAATTTTCCATTTGCTGAATATTACATTTTCTCCATTTCAATGAATATTGTAATTTTAACTGGGCACCTAAACTAAGTATCTGTTTATATGTAAATTGATTTGCATGACTGTTATCCATCAAAGCATCATAGTACAAATATGTCACTAATTGGATGATTTATTGTAATGCAAAGATCCTTTCAACAACATAGAGATGATAAATTTTAAAATTATTTTTATTGACAATATATTCTTCTCTCATTAAATATATCCCACCTACAGTTTTACCTCCATCTACTCCTCTTAGCTGCCCGCCATTTCCTCTTTTCCCCAGATCTACTCCCTTAGAGCAGAGCAGGGCTCCAATAGATCACAGCCTAACAGAACAAAACAGGGGACACCATGAAAATTTCATAAAGCTAAAACCTCATGAATTTCAATTAACATTACAAGTGAATTTGAAATTGTAGTGCTAGTGCATATTAAGTTATTTGACAAGAGCAACATGATAAAATAATGGCAGTTACTTTGGGGTTTGGAAACACAGAGACAACATGAAAAACATAATCAAGAATACAGATTTTTCACAATGTTCTTGTGTCCTGCATAAGTCAATGTTATGTAAAACTCACAGTTATACAACTTTTCCTAAGCAATGTCTATCCTGGGAAAATTAAATAATGTTACCTTAAGCATGAAGATCCAATGACATTTTTGGGCTTTAGTAACAAAAGCATAGATTGAGTGTCACTGGCTGAACCATGGGTAATGCCTCAGCAAAGCTCACATCCACAGCCTCAGGGCATCTCTGTGGGATGGAGAGACCTTTCCCTAGTAATTGCTCTTGGTGTTTTAACATTGGAGAAAATCATGTTCCTTTTAGAATTTCCTGAATCTCACAAATTCCATGAAGTTTCTTCTTTACAAGAGGGAAAGTATCAATTCAGAGTAAATATCTATATTATATACCACTTTGTCTCTAGAAAACCAAAGTGCTTGATCTTTTTTATTTCAACTGTGGAGCAGATAAAAATTCCAAAAAGTTGAAACCGAGATCTATACTGATGAAACACTTCACAGTAAAAGTGAAAACATTTTTCCCCATAAAGGGACAGGTCTCTAGGCTTTGACACAGAGATGATTTCTGTTGTAGTCACTAAATTTTGCCATTACTATGAAGAGGTCAGTTCAGGACCTTTGGAAAATTCCACCAGAACCCCTGACGTTCTGGAAGAGAGAGGTCATGGAGCACTTAGGCATCCCTCTGGAAGGAAGAGCCTACTTGCATTCCTCAGAACACAGGGAGGGGGAGCAACCATCGGCCACCTGCCCGAGGGGGAGACCCAAAGCACATAGACACATTCCCTGACCAAGCGCCCTATATAATTACCAGGAAGAATCTAGTGGAGGACCCTCCTCCCCCTCATAGATAAAAGATGTTCTTTCCCCAAGATCCACCTCACAGGTTCTGGCCATCAGGAAGAAGGAAGCACGGGAGGAGAGATTTCGACATGAGAAGCAGTCAATCCTCCAAGACCCTTTAATAGTGGACCTGTTACTCCAAGATCCCCCTCCTCCATATCCCCCTACCCTGGCCCCCATGGCCCTGCTAGCACAGCACTAGTCCAGGGATCCTCAGTCCATATGAAACTGGGGCTGTTGTACCCACTTTTACTGCATGGAGGAGTGGGTGGAGACCCCCAACCTCCAGGTCCTTCCATAAGGACCCAAAAATTGAGAGCCACCTCCCCTGATACTACAGTGGCTTTCCCACTGACACCATATGAGCCTCTACATAAGTGCAATCAGGCTATGCAATATTGACCCTTTTCTTTTGTGGACTTGTACAACTGGAAGGCCCAACATCCTCCTCCCCTTTCAGATAACCCCATTGAGACTGTTTAATTTATTCATCAGCTCACCTGGGATGATATCCAACAACTCAGGAGAGTGCTCTTTAAGACCACAGAGCAAGTGAAGATAATGCAGGAAAGCCAGAAGGAATGCCACCTCAGACACAGGTATACCATCCATTGACCAGGCTGTCATGGACAGCGGGCTTTCCCTGACTAGACCCGACTGGGACTTTAATATGGCAAAAGGTACGGGACACCTGAAAGTCCACCACCAGACTCCATTGGCAGTTCTCAAGGGGGGGGGAGGCACATGATGATTCACAAATTTGACCAAGGTATGTGAGGTTAAACAGAGACCAGATGAACCAACTGCAGCCTTTCTAGAGCAGCTTACGGAGGCATTCTGCCAATATACACCCTATGACCCCAACAGCAAGGAGCCATAAAGCTTCTGTGACATTGGATTTTATAGATGAGGCTAGTAGAGACATCAGGAAAAAACTTCAGAGGCTAGAAAGACAGGATAAGTTGTTGAGGGTTTTAGTGCAGGTTACTGAGAAAGTCTACCATAGCAGGGAGACAGAGGAGGAGAAGGGGCAGAGAAAGAAAGAAAAGTGAAAGGGAAGAATCTACAGAGAGTGCTAGCTACAGTAGTTAGGGAAAGCAGAGAAGAGCGACAGAAAAGGACCAGTGAGCATATTGCAAGGAGAGAGGCCACTGGGCCAGAAAGTGCCCTAACAAATGGAAGCCAGGAGCAGGAAATCTCAGGTCATCGGAAAAGTGCCCTCGCACAGCAAAGGCCTTAGCCCTGGGTGAGGACAGTGATTAGGGGAGACAGGGTTCAGTTACCCAGGGTTACTTTGAGAATAGAGGGGAAACACACTCAATTCTTAGTGAACATGATCTCAACACTTGGTCCTCCAAGTTAATGGCCCTGTTTACAAAAAAGATCTTGGGTCCAAGAAACCACTTGCACCAAAATGTATTCATGGCCTACCCAAAGAACAGTGGACCTAGGGATGGACTGGCTATCCTATTCATTTAGGGTCACCACAGACTGTCCCTACCCTCTGTTGGAGTGAGACATAGTCTCCAAAATGGAACCCAAGATACACTTCCTGCCCAATGGGCCACAACTAACTGGCACAAAAGGAGAGACCTCTCTGACTGACCCTGGAAAGCCAAGGCTACCTGGTTTACAGACAGGAGCGGTTTTCACCATGAAGGTCAGAGACAAGCAGGTACTGCTGTGGACAGCACAAATGTCATCCAGGCAGAACCTGCCCTGGTACCTCTACCCACTGGCACGTCAACGGGGAAAGTGGAGTTAACTGCCCTCATCAAGAGCTTGGAACTTGAGGCTGGGAAGAAAATTAACATCCACAAGGATAGTAAGAATACCTTTGCCACAGTCCACGTCCACAGGGCTATGTAGCAAGAGAGAGGACTGCTCACATCAGAGGAAACAGACAGGAAATCTTGGATCTCTTGGATGTCCTAATGAAGTCGGCAACTGTGAGTATTATCCACTGCCCAGGACATCACAAAGGAAGAGACTCAGTGGCCCATGGCAATAACCAGGCAGATTAAGTGGCTTGAGAAGTGGCTATACAGAAGCCTATTCTGGTTATGAGCCTGCAAGAAACACTTGCTGGGAAATGGGACTGCATTAAGCGATGTCTTCACTTAAAATATATGGAAGGAGAAAGGAATCAGATTGCTAGCCACCCTACCAACTATTACCTAGAGAAAGAAGTACAATGGCTCACACGAGAAAGAAAACTATACTCCCCAGAAAGCAAGCAAAAGACTTACTAGGCCAAATGTATATATATATATATATATATATATATATATATATATATAAAATATATATATGTAGTAGACCTCAGTTTCTGGGCCAGAGAGATAGTAAAACAGTGTAAGGTATGCCAGCCAAGAGTAAATAGGGCAAAAGACATAGGGAAGAACAGCCTGGAGTATATTGAGAAGTTGATTTTACAGAAGTTAAGCCAGGAATATATGGTTACAAATACCTTTTAGTGTTTGTAGATACTTTCTCTAGATGGGTTGAAGCTTTCCTCATCAAGCAGGAAACAGCTACCTTGGTAGCTAAGAAGATACTAGAACAAACTTTCCAGACATTCAGAGTGCCCAAGGCAATTGGATCGAACAATGATCCTGCTTTTGTCCCTCAGGTAAGTCAGGGATTGACAGAGACCTTGGGGGATAATTAGAAGCTCCATTGTGCGTACTGTCCCCAGAGCTTGAGACAGGTAGAGAGAATAAAAAGAACCTTAAAAGACACCTTAACCTTAAATAGACCTTGGAGACGCTCAGACTGGTTGATACTCTTCCCCTTGTTCCTGTTCCGAGACTAGAACACCCCCTACCATTTTTACCTGATCCCTTTTGAGATCCTGTATGGGACCCCTGCTCTCTTGAACCCTGCTCTTGATCCCCCCAGAGGGACTTTTCAGGTTGATAAAGGATTGTTTTGTTTGTTTGTTTGTTTGTTTAATTGGTTGGTTGCTTTGTTTTGTTTTGTTTTGGATTTATTTATTTATTTTTGGTAAAGGATCTTATGGCTTGATTGCAAGTTTACCAAATCAGCCACCAGGAATTGTGGCCTAAACTTTGTGACCTGTATAACACAGGTACCCCAGAGATTCCACACAAGTACCAAGTTGGAGTACCATGCTGAAAACTTGGAAGCAAAGTAGAGAGGGCCATTCCTGGTGTTGTTGATCACCCGACCTCTGTTATAGTGGGTGGAATAACTGCCTGGGTTAACATTAGACCAACACTTGTGCCTGACACCAACTAGAGAGCAGCCAGATACCCAGGCATTCCCCTTCTGCAAGGCCAGAGTAACCATGAGATGGCTATGGTAAATCTTCCATCACTGTGCCTTTTGCAGCCCCCACAACCCTACTCTGGTGACTTCTTTGGTCCTCTCAGGTACTGGAAATTTGGCTTGGTCCACTACTGACATTGTATCTAGTGGCTGAACCCTGTCTTTGTTCTTCGTGATTTAATGGTAGGCCTTGACTTCTGGGGTGTCCCTGCCCTAGAAGGGGGAGGGATTGCCTGAATGTGGGGGAACTAGGGACTTGTAAATCTAAACCATGTCCCAGAAATAGTCTTGGAGGGTGGGGCTTAGGGTGAGGACACCCAAATTTGAGGATTGCCCTGTGAGAAACCCCAAGATGGGAAAAGCCAGCACCAGGTCATCAGTGTTAGGGGGCCAGCCACTTTTCTATGCTACCTGGAGGTGTGAAATATCAGGAAGCCCATACTGGAGACCATTCTGAGGGTTGTCAGAGATTCAATAGCCAAGGTGAGATAAGGGCTAGCCAAGATTAGTTTGAATCCTGGTTTAACAATTTTTCCCTGGTCCACCACCCTGATCTCCTCCTTATTAGGTCCCTTAATCATCTTGTTTTTACCTCTGACTTTTGGTCCCTACATTTTGAACCACTTGGTCGCTTTTGTTAAGGAACACATAGGTATCATACAGCTAATGATCTTAAAGCAGAGATACAAAGAAGTAGATACAGAAGACCAGGAGTATAAGCTATCAGAATACCTTTGCAAAATTCCACCAGACCCATTCCCTCCTGGAAGTGAGAGGTCATGGAGCACTTAGGTACCCCTCTGGAAGGAGAGACTAAATACATTCCTCAGATTGCAGGGGGTTGGAGGGGGACCAACCATTGGTCACCTGAGAGTAGAGGAGGCCCAGAGCATGTAGACACATTCCATAAGGCTTACTGACCATTGGCTACCTACAGACAAGGGAAGTCATTGTCACCTCATTCTCTGAAGACCAATCATTTTAAAAGTCACAGTGTTCTACCAATCACATTGTGCCTAATGGAAAAACTGTATAAAAACTTGCTGACCAGGCTGTGTGGGGTTGTTCTCTTTCTCGTTCATATGCAGGGTGACTCCCAGCATGCTGAAACAATAAAATTCCTCTTGCTTTTGCATTGATCCCCAGCTCCACATTGTTCACTGGTGGGTTCTCCAGTAAGTTAAAGCTTGTCAGAATCTTACAACTACATGCAAGACCTGTAGATGAAATAGAGGTGACTTTTCTTTGTGTGTCTCTCAACAAAAGAGTATTCATAGACAGAATTACAACTTTATTTTGTATAAGTTTTATATTACAAAATGATCTGAAAATATTTAAATGTTGGCCACTGGTGGATAGCGATTCCAAACCTGGGTCTATAAACTGTGTTTACAGTAAAGACAAAGGTGATGTCTGTGAGCCTCCACACAAGTGATGCAAGGTGATTTGAGAATATCAGAGGTAGTTAGGGGATCTGGTTGAGAGACTTCCTATCTGAAGAATCAAGGATCTGCCAGTAACAAGGAGGGCAGAATAACAGTTGATTTTAAGCATCTATACAGGCTTCAATATACTTGTGTGTGTGTTTGTGTGTGTGTGTGTCTAAAAGTAGACACTACAAAATAAAGCAAGAGGAGTTTAGTTAGGCCTAAACTATAAATGTTCTAGCCATCCAAAGAAACTACATTTTATTCTAATTTAGGTAACAAAACACTAATGAGATTGAAATAAGGAATAAAAGAAACAGATTTATGTTGTAAAAGCTACATTCCACAGAGGAATGCTGCAAGATGGTGAGTTAATTAGATGAAACATAAAGAATAATAACAGTGAACTAAGGTGAACTATAGTAAAGATAGTGGAGTAAGATATGAATAACTGTTTAATGTCCTTGAATTCAAGATAGTATATGTTCCTAAGGCAGGAGAAAAGACTGGAGAAAAATTTTAAGTTATGGGAAAGGAAAGGCATATGGAAAGCAAAGGTGATCAAGCTGACTCCTCCTGGCTTCCGAACACCAAGATTATATGCAACAGCAATAACAAAAAAGGAGATCATGTGTTTGAAAGAGTAAAAGGGGAGGCATACAGGAGAATTAGGATGGAAGGACATTATGAAAAAATCATAGTTTAATAATGGACACATCCTAAATATATGTGCAATCCTAAAGACTCTTGGCTTCATAAAGAAAATGGTGAAAGCAGTGATGGACTCCTAAGTCTGTTTGCATCCTTGAATGCTGCTATGAGCTAATCTGCAAATATTAGATAGGCCAGTGGAGCATTAAAGTAATCTATAGCATATATATTTACACATAAGCTTGAATTTCCTGAGGGAGAGTAAGAAGTTGATAGAAAACTAGAAAAAAAGGCAAAAATACTAATCAGGGGGACTGGCCAAATTGCTTTCAGTGTATTAAAATCACAGCCTAAAATTAAATAATGTGGAATGTACTACATTTTTAAGGATGCTTTTTGTACAGCCATTTCTTATGGATTGAAAGAACCTAAGATAAAAAAGGGAGGAAGGGAAATAGAGAGGAAAGAAAGAATAAAGGAAGGAAGTAAAGAAGGAAGGACAGAGGGAAAGAGAAACGTGTTTTCCACTTCTTCTTGCTTTAGATATTTAGAGGTATGCTAGAAGCCTTCAGCAGTACTCTCTCTCTCCTCTCTCCTTTCTGTATACTTTCTGTTTTCTACATTTCCTATCTCCATTTTACCTTTTGTTGTAACTGTGTAGAATTCTGTTTTTTCCTCAATTATTTTCTTACCTTCATTTTCCCTTCACTTTCAGGCCCTCCTGCGCATCTTCTCCTTCTCTTTTATTTCTTTATTCTTCTTCCTTTTCCCCTGTCCTCATTCCCCTACATTCTTTTTTCCCTTTATTGTATCTTTCTTTATTTTATGAATTGTGAATTATAATGAAATAATTCAAAGGATTCAAGAATCTAAGTCTTCTTCTGTCCCTCCATCCCCTTTCTGTGTGTCTGTGTGTGTTCGATTGTGTGTCTGTGTGTAAGGAAATCTGTGCAATGCACATTTCAATTCTTAGAAAAAATCTCACTGTGTTTCTTTGTGATCTAATTCTAGGAGTTAGAAACATGAATAGAATTTATTCTTCTAACATTCTGAAAATACATAAAAGTTTAATTTAATATGTTGACTTTATTAAGTTCACATTACTTTGAGTTATTGTCAGTGGTTCATTAACTGAGACTGACATACAGAGTATACTGATGGAAAAAGTTGAATATCCCCAATGATCTGTTTATGTCCCAGGAATAAATTCAGTTCTTCAAGTCTGTGTAGGAATAATCAAGAAAGACATTTTTACACAACTGAGGAGATAGACATAACTCTATGCATATCCCAGATTCATAAATGAACTTGTAAATACAACTTATTGTGTTACAGAAATAAACTTAAAATCCATATACATTGCAGGACTAGGCATATCCTCGCCCACTGAGGCCAGACAAGGCAGTATATTTAGGGGTACAGAATCTACAGGCAGACAGGCAACAGACTCAGGGACAGCTTCTGCTCCAGTTGCTGGACACCTGCATGAAGACCAAGCTGTTTTTCTGCTACAATATGCAGGGGGACTAGGTCCAGCTGTGCTTGCTCTTTGGTTGGTGATTCTGTCTCTTGGAGTCCCCCAGGTTAGTTGGTTCTGTTGGTTTTCTGTGGAGTCCCTGTCTTCCTCTGGTCCCTCATTTCTTCTCCCAACTTTTCCGCAAGACTTCTGAGCTCTAGTTTGGGTGTGAGTCTTTGCATCTATTACCATTGGCTGTCACATGGAGCCTCTCAGAGGACAGTTATGCTAGGTTCCTGACTGAAACCATAAAAGAGTATCATTAATAATGTCAGGTATTCCCACCATGTGTACTCCTTGGTTAGTGGTTTAGTCCCTGGGAGCTCTGTGGGTACTAGTTAGTTCATATTGTTGTTCACCCTAATCAAATGCAGACCCTTCAGCTCATTCGGTCCTTTCTCTAGCTCCTTCATTTGGGGACCCTGTACTCTTCTGTATTAGTTGGGTACTATCAGAGCCTCTCAGGAGACAGCTATATCAGGCTGGAATGCCCTTCCTTCAGTCTCTGCTCCATAGTTAGTCTCTGCAACTCCTTCCATGGGTATTTTGTTCCCCCTTTAAAGAAGGAATGAAGTGTCCACAGTTTAGTCTTCCTTCTTCTTGAGTTTCTTGTGGTTTGTGGATTGTACTTTGTGTTTTCTGAACTTCTGGGTGAATAACCACTTATGAGAGAGTGCATATTGTGTGTGTTCTTTAGTGATTGGGTTACCTCACTCAGGATGATATTCTCCAGATCCATCCATTTTCCTAAGCTGCATATGTAACAGAAGATGAGTTAGTCATCAATGGGAGGAGAGGCCCTTGGCCCTGTGAAGTTTCTGTGCCCCAGTGTAGGGGAATGCCAGGGCTAGTAAGCAGCAAGCAGGGGGAGGAGGAAGGGAACAAGGGTTTGTTCTTGTTATTTTTTGTTTTGTTATGTTTTGTTTTCTGGAGGGGAAACTGGGAAATATAGCATGTAAATAAAGAAAATATCTAATAAAAGAAAAAAATGTCAGGGATTGGTTCTTGCTCATGGGATAGGTCTCAACTTGGAACAGTCATTGGTTGGCCATTTCCTCAGTATCTGCTCTATTTTTTCCCTGCACACCTTTTAGGCAGGACATATTTTGGGTGGAGGGTTTTATGGGTGCATTGTTGTTCTTATCTCTCCACTGGGAATCCTGCCTGGCTACAGGATCCATATTCCCTAATACTAGGGGTGTCAGTTGGCATCACCCTCATAAATACTGTGGGGCCTCTACCATCCCAAATCTCTGGAACATCTTTAAGATCTCCACCACTACCAATCTCCCTTCTCTCACACCTGCTCTCTCTACATATGATCTCCCCCAGTACCCTGTTCCTCTTTCCTTCCCCTCTTTACCCAGTTCACTCCTTCCATCTATATCTGATATCTATTTTGTTTCCCTTTCTGAGAATGATTCAACCATCCTACCTTGGGCCCTTCTTGTTCTCTTCTTTGGGTCTGTTGATTATAGCATGGGTATTCTGTATTTTATGACTAATACCCGTTTATAATTGAGTATATACCATGCACATCCTTTAGGGTCTGGGTTACCTCATTCAGGGTGATACTCTATAGTTCCATCAATTTCTCTGTGAAATTCATAAAGTCCCACTGGCAATGGAAAACTATTTCTGTTGCTGCAAAGCCATGCTAGTATGTGCTATCCATTGAGTTTTTGATTGTATCTATTCTGATGGCTGAAAGGTAGAATCTCAGAATAATTTTGATTTTTGTTTCCCTGATGACTAAAAATATTGAACATTTCTTTAGGTGCCTCATGGATACTTGAGATTTTTGTGTGGAGAATAATCTGTTTAGCTCTGTACCCCATTTTATACTGAGTTATTTGGATTGGTAGTATCTAACATCTTGAGTTCTGTCAGGTGTTAGTTTAGTGAAGATCATTCCCCAACCTGTAGGCTGTTCTGTGTCCTAATGATGGTGTCCTCTGACTTACAGAAATCTTTTCAGGTTCATGAGGTCCCATTTGTTAATTCTTGACCTCAGTGTCTGAGCCATTGGTATTCTATTCAGAAACTTGGATCCATCCCATATACAGTCACCAAATGAAGACACTATTGTTGATGCTAGAAAGTGTACGCAGACAGGAACCTGATATAGTTGTCTCCTGAGAGGATCTGTGAAAGCCTGACACATATAGAGGCAGATTCTCTCAGCCAACCATTGGACTGAGCATGGGGTCCCCAAAGAAGGAGTTAGAGAAAGAACTGAAGGAGGTAAAGGGATTTTCAACCCCATAGGAAGAACAACAATATCAACCAACCAGAGCTCCCAGGGTTTAAACCAACCACCAATGAGTACACATGGAGGGATCCATGGCTCGAGCTGTATATGTAGCAGAGGACGGTCTTGTCAGGCATCAATGGGAGAAGAGACCCTTGGTCCCATGATAGCTAGATGCCCCCGTGTAGGGGAATGTAAGGGTGGGGAGGCAGAAGTGAGTGGGTCAATGGGGTCACATCCTCATAGAAGCAGAAGGCAGGGGGGAATGAGATAGGGGCATTCTGTTGGGGGTGGGGATGGGAAAGGGGATAACATTTGAAATGTAAAGAAATAGAGTATACAATTTAAAAACAAAAATCTCAAACCAAAAAAAAAAAAATAAATAAATAAATAAACGGCTGGTGAGACAGCTCAGCCGTTAAGAGTACTGACTTCTCTTCTAGAGGATATGAGTTCAAATCCCAGCAACCCCATGGTGTCTCACACCCATCTGTAATGAGAAAGAAATAATAATGAACCTATGACCTGAAGCGAGTGGGGCTTGAAGCAAGAAGGAGAAAGGGAAGGGCAAAAAATTTATCTCCTATACCAATGAGTTCAAGGCTATTCCCCAATTTCTCTTTTATTAGATTTAGTATATATAATTTTATATTGAGGTCTTTGATCCATTTGAGCTTGAGTTTTATGCAAGGTCATAATTATGAACCTGTTTACATTCTTTTACATGCTGACAACCAGTTGGATTAGTACCATTTGCTGAAGATGCTCTCCACCTTGCATTGTATGGTTTAGTGTCTTTGTCAAAAATCAAGTACCTGTAGGTGTGTGGGTTTATTTCTGGGTCTTCAGTTCGATTCCATTCTGTTTCTATAGACTATGATGTGTTTATTATTGCTATTGTTTGGTGGGAACTGTTAGTTGGCAGATGACACCTAATTGGGGGCTTCACCTAGAGGAAGGAGAAGGTGGAATAAGTGAAAGACATGTGTGAGGTAGTACTTGAAGAAGAGGAAAGGGTGAAATTAGACTGTAAAGTGAATCAATACATTTAAAATACATATACACAATTATTGAAAGAAAATATATTAAATACTTAATTTTGAGCTGAGAAATAACTATGGCTTATGGCATGACTTACTGCTACGATGACGTACTAACATGTCAGAGTTCATAGCTATCAACTTCAGTGAAGCAAAAAAAAAAAAAGAAAGAAATACAATGTCAACTTCAGTCCAACTGAATTTTTACAATTTATTTGAGGAGATAAAGACATGATTTCTTTATAGTTGCAGTATGTTAGACACCTACGAATATATGAGTTAATAAAAATGTTATACATTGACTGTAGTAATAATCCAAATTTATACAATTGCCAAGTCCTTTAATTTATAATTTTTGAAAACCAGCAATTTCATATATATACATATATATGTATGTATGTGTATATATACATATACACATGCTATATATATGTGTATATATATTTAAATGTATGCCAATATATCTTATTAGCATATAATGAAAGTATGCGTGCCCAAGTTGATTAATAGATGTTGTAGTATCTTATAATCAGTACAAATTTTTTATGGTTTAATTAAAAACAATATACTGATTGTCACATTTCAGTAGCTATATTATCACAAATTTTAATATCTGATTATAATAAATGAAACCCTGCTAATCTTAATTCAATTTGTCATTTGCCTCAAGATGCTTTGAATAACAAGCTAATGTGCTGCAATTGTGTATGCCATTATATCATTGAGTTTTAATTTTCTTGAATCATTATGAAAAGCAATTTCCAATTTAAATATCAAGAGCTTTATTTGCAGAATATTGCTTGTCTGCAATATTTTCAAGTCATGATAAAAATCAACTCCAAATAGGTTTATGATACCTGAATTATTATATGCAATGGAAATCTTAGTGATCATGGGTCTGAGGAAACCTCGTTAAGAAATTACATATTCAAAAGGCTTCAAGCTCATGCATTATAGCATAGACACATTCTCCCATGCTCTACCTTTGGGATTCAGAAGTGTTGATTGTTATAGGACAAAGAGGGAAAGGACTCTCTGAAAGAATGTGTGAGGCAAAGACAAGCTAGTTGGTATTATCAGGGATGAAGGAGCACACAAGAAAATGCTTCTCCATCTTGCATTGTATAGTTTACAGAGCTTGTCTTTGTTCTTTCTTCCTTTCATCACTCTTAGGCAATCTTGACTTTTTAATTTTCAGTGCGTAGGTTCAGGACATTGACCTTGGTGTGTAAGTACTCCACCCCGAGCAACACATTCACCCCTAAGAGTGTTTATTGTGTGTCCAGTGACAAGAACTGGGGTCATCAAAACTTGGCTATTCTGGAACTCACTCTTTAGATCAGGCTGGCCTTGAACTCAGAAATCTGCCTGCCTCTGCCTCCCAAGTGCTGGGATTAAGGCAGTTTCTTTCTTTTTAAATCACCTTCTCTCTTTCTCTCTTTCTACACATTGTGATATAATTTCTTCATTTTCCACTCATCTTTCCTTGTTACAAAATAGTGGTTCTTAACCTTCCTAATTATGACACTTTAATACAGTTCCTCATGTTGTGATAAGCTCCATCCATATAATTATTTTTTTGCTATTTCATAACTATAATTTGGCAACTGTTGTGAATTGTATTGTAAATATGTGATATGCAGGATAAATGATATGTGACCTCAAAGGGGTCACTACCTACAGGTTGAGACTCCCAGACTGAAGCTTCCCATAAATATCATCCTACCCACATTGCAACTCATGGCTTCTTTCTCATTAATTGTTATAGGCATGCATGCATATATATATATTTTTCTAAATAAAAACTACAATATATATGGTCCGTGTAGTGATACTTGTATATATGTTTTCAACATCTACAATACAAATCTACAATACAATGCTTGTGCTTAAGATTCAAGGATCATTGAGAAGGGCCCCAATGATTCTAAGAATCATAGAACCAGGTAGTTTTCTATGCAAGTAAATGTCCCAGGAATTACAGAAGCTATACTCAGTGTCTTACCAACGTCAGTGTCTAAACATGAAATGATCATTGTTAACAACAATTAACATTCTGAAGTAGAGAAGTCCCAATGTCTTTATCCTTAAACAGCACACACACACACACACACACACACACAAACTAAAGGCAACTAAGGAATCCTGAGAATTAGAGAAATAGTGTTCCCTGGGGAAGAGCAGAACTATGTTTTTTGTTTGTTTGTTTTGTTTTTAGCATTTGTTTGTTTGGTTGTTTTTGGTTGTTTTTTTTTATGTTTGAGTACACTGTAGCTGTCTTCAGAAACACCAGCAGGGGCATCGGATCTCTTTTCAGATGGCTGTAAGCCACCGTGTGGTTGCTAAGAATTGAACACAGAAGAGCAGTCAGTGCTTGTAACTTCTGAGGCATCTCTCCAGCCCTAACTATAGGTTCTTGATTCTCAATCTAGCCACAGAAGTCAGTTTTGGGAGAAAATGCCACATTGTTAGACAAATCAGGAGCCACCAATCCAGGAGGATGGCAGGCAAGCAAATGATATTTGTCATGCTCTGTGGATGATAAAAGGAGCCTAAGGAACCTACATGACTACAAAAAAAAAAGTAGGCTATAAAGACCTTTACCAGTCCACCAAGGTAGCTGAAATAGAGACCACAAAAAGAAGCAATTTGAAAATACTTTAAAAATACAAGAAAAAGGATTCTCCATTACTCAGAAAAATCTGTTGCCTATAGAATGGGGAAAGATTTTTCCCAACTACACATTTGACAGAGAGAAAATATTCCAAAATACAAAACAAGTCAAGAAACTCAGTATAAACTACCAAATAATACATTTAACAATAAGGTGCAGAGCTAACCAGAGCACTCGCAGTAGAGAAAACTCAAATGGTTGAAGAGCACATAAAAGTTCAAAATCTTTAGCCTCCTTAGCCATCAAGATTATGCACATCAAACCACCTTACAACTGTCAGAAAGGGTAAGAGCTAAGGTAAATAACACAAGTAACAGTTCACACTATTGAGGATTTAGAGAAAAGGAAACATCCATTGCTGGTTGGATTGGACACTTGTACGGCCAGTATGGTACACAGTGTGGTGTCATCTGCGAAAGGTGGGGATCAGTCTACCTCAAGGAACAGCTATACCATGCTTGCACATATACCAGAAGAGCCTCACACTACCATTAGGACATTTGCTCAAGTAAATTCACTGTTGCTCTATTCATACTAATCAGAAACTAGAAACTATATACATGTCAAAAACACATGAGTAATTAATGGAAATTTTACACTTACACAATGGAGTATTACTCAGCGGTTACAGAAATGATATAATGAAAATGATAGCAAGTAAATGAAACTAGAATACAATCATTCCATATGAGGTGAGACATATTATATAGTATGCATATACATCTGAAGAACCAGAGAGGTTAGGTATAGAAAAAGGGAGTGGGATGACACACAGGTCTCCCTTGGTGAGGGGAAATAAAATAGGTTTTATGGGGATGGGAACTTGGATCAAGAGGAGAGGGGAAGGAAGATGGAGGAAATGTGGGGAGAGACATTTGTTCCTAATATAGAGGGACAAATGTAGGTGGTATGAAAACCTAGTGCAGTGGAAACATCCTAAAATACATGAAAGTGATCCTCATAAAGTTTCTAACTGAGGGAGATGGAGCTCCAACAGGCCATCTTTTGTACCAATGATTCCAGTACCATGTCTAGGTTACATACAACTGAGCTGTTGGCCTAAAGGGTCCGGCAGAAATCTCCAAACAACCCTGGCTGTTTGCAAGGTGATAGGTTACTCTCCACAAACTGAGAGCTGAAGAAGCCCCATTGCTGAAGACACCCACACAACACATTGAACATGGAGAAATAAAGCTGGTGCCTCCATAGAACCCACATTTCTATGGTCTAGTGTCTTTGGTATAGGAAGATAATCTGCAGGGTAACCAAGGTGGAGTGTAAATACCAACCCAGCCACAAAACCTTTATTCAACAATCTTTCCTGCCTATAAAATATGCAGAGGTACTGATGACAAAAAGCTTGTGGTAATAACCAATGTCTGACTTGACTTAAGGCCCTCATGAGATAAAACCTGTATCAGACACTACTTGGGCTAGAGGATCAGAGACTAAGTGGTCCGACTAAGTGGTCCACAGTCATGCAGTATAACCAAGTACTTCTGCTGAAAAAAAATAGAACAATGAAGTGAGTCTTATGATATTTTGTTATACTCAGAGACTGGTATCTTTCAGCCATCATCAGAAGAAGCATCTTCCGGTAGCAGTTGAGAACACAGACCCACTGAGTGAGACATTATTACACAGAGACATCTTAGAATACATAGCTCTAACTGATATTGCCTCCATCCAGCCTTCCCCTCAGAGCTCTGGGAACCCCAGGGAGAAAGAGGTAGAAAGAGTATAAGAGCCAGAATGAGAATGGATACAGGACATCAGCAAGGATGGGCCCTCTAAATCAGTTGAGAAAAAATCATATGAACTCTCGGAGATTGAAGCAGCAAGCAAAAGGCTTACAAGTGTTTGTGCAAGATCCTCTGAGCACATGCTATGGCTTTCTCTTGTGGGTCTCTGATTTGCTTGACTGCCCTTGGGTTTTATATTTTTCAGTGGTTTTCCTTTTCTAACTTTGATGTGACTGTATTATTTTATCATGTGCTTCATTTTGTTCAGTTCTGTTGTTATTTCTTAGAGCATTGTGTTTTCTAATAAAAAATAGAAAGGGGGTGGATCAGGCTGGGAGGAGAAGTGAGAAGGAACTGGAAGCATGAGAGGGAAGGGAAGCTAGAATCAGGACATATTGTGTGGAAAAGTATGTATTTCTAGTAAAAGTGGGGAATAAAATAATTTACACTGTGAAATATGATTTGACCATAATGTATTAAGCCATAAATTAGGTTGACAAATACACAATTCTAACTTCATGAAAGTTAAGCATTGTAGTTCCCAAGAACCATGAATTGAACAAAGTTCATCACTGCTGTTCTTGTTGTTGTTGTTGTTGTTGTATTAAGTAAATCACATGGTTCAGGTGGTAAGGATTCTCTTTCCTTATGTAAAGTGTGACATGTAGAACAAACAAATTATGCATCTATACTGCAGAAGACAGAGCACTATTTCTCAAAAAAAAAGGAATAAAATATTGACTTTTACACCAGCTTGAATTAATTTTAGAGAAATTATGTAACAAGCTATACAAAAAATACTCATACACAGCACATATAAACAAATACACGTATAACACACATAAACATACCTGCATATATATGTGCAAAAAGCACATAAATGGATTTTTTGTGTATGAGCGCTTTGCCCCTATATGTGTATGTATATATGTGTACTTCATACTTGCCAGGACCTGACAGAGATCACAGAAGGCAACTGATGCCCTAAAACTAATGCTACAGATGATTGTGAGCCACCATGTAGAGGGTGTAAATGAGCACAGGTCCTCTGCTAGAACAGTAAATGCTCTTTACTGTTGAGCAATACCCATATTCTCCCTCTTGAATTATTTCTTATAAATCAATATGGATATTAAATTATAATAAAGAAGTTGGTGGCACACACTTTTAATCCTAGCACTTGGGAGGCAGAGGCAGGTGGATTTCTGAGTTCAAGGCCAGCCTGGTCTGCAGAGTGAGTTCCAGGACAGCCAGGGCTATACAGAGAAACCCTGTCTCAAAAAAAACAAAAAACAAAAAATATTAAAATGTGTCTTTGTGTATACATTTAAATCGTTATAAAAATGTAACACTTTAATTTCAAAAATAGCAAAAAAAAGTAAGATTAAAAATTTTAGATAATCTATTTACTAGATGGAAACAAAATAAGGAGATCAAGTCTTAGAACTGCAAAGAAATCAAATACTCATTATCTAGCCTTAGAATTGCACATGATATAGCTATGTATTTTATAAGTAAAGTATTTATAAACAAAATAGGAAAACATAGCAAATCACAACCATAAAAATGGAATAATGTATCAAAACAAATACATTTAGTACAAATTGGCTTCATATTTTAAACTGTTTTCTGAATAAATGTGCCTTCTTTCAGACAAAAGTATATTTGAAAGGCAGCAACACCAATTAAGGAAGATGTTGGGAAAAAGAAAAATACTATCCTAACTTTAACAAGATAACTTGGTCTATCTGATAAATGAATGTCATCTTTGTTTGTTTTGAAAGAAAATGAGAAGTTGATGCAGGCTCTGAGTGGGAGGTGGAGATTGGTAGAGGTCAGAGAGGAAAGATCTTTCAGAATGCTTCTAGGAGGCTATAGGAGACTGTTCTGCAGGGCTGGGAGACACCAGAAGCCTGGGCTTTTATAGGAAAGTAACAAAAGAAGTGATTTGATTAAGAAGTTGGTGTTTCTTCTTGAAACAAACTTAGAGGTGATGTGAAACTTTGTGATGAGCCTGGGTGGTGGCTCCTGAGCTTCCCTCAAGATTCATGACTTACTGTTGTGTAAATCTAATTACATTGTTATTTCCCAAGGTAATTTAAATCAAAGAAACCATTTTAAACTTGAAATAGGTAATAACTCTGGAAATATTTTAATATATTGAAATGATCTTCATGAAATTACAAATTTAAATATAAGGATAGTGTTTAGTCAGTTCCTGAGTCCAAACTTTGAGGCAGATTCTGCTTCCATTGAGCAGATGAAAACCTGAAGCTTTTAGTACTGCAGCCCAGTACATGGGCAACTGAAACTGTAACTGTTTTCTAGATATAACCTTCAAATGCCTGCTACTACTGTAACTGTCTTTGTAGTAATTCAATGTCACTGTGGGTTTTCCCAACTGGCTTTCTGGGAGATTAAGTAGTTTTTTCAAGAAAATGTTACAAATAGAAATCTAATAGTTAATCGAAAAGATAATCATAAATGCAAGATAAACAACTAATTTATTTTAGCACTATCTTATTTGACTTGGATATATGAGTAATTAATAGTTTCAATCTTCACTAAAGTGTGATGTATGCTATTATTTCACGTATACCCTATATGTAGTATTTCACACATTGTATGTTACATATTTGGTGCCTAGGATATGGTGCATACTTTCTAATTCAGTTGTAACTTATTTTAAATCATATTATTGCAAACCTTTCATCATTGTAATTGCATGTCGATGTGTAGTTTGTGGTTTGTATAATTTTGTAATGTAACGGTTAATTACCACTGAGATGATATGAGACTTGATTCCTACCTATTGCTTTAAATCTAACTCTTATATCACACACATAATTTTTCTTAATATAGTGTCATGTGCTTTCTACACACTACAATTAATATATTTGAAAATTAGTAAGCAAAGATAAAGTTTCCCCAATTATGCAATTTTTAAATTATACTGGGGACAAATGTTCTCTTTTTTACAATTGTGATTGAAAAAAGACAGGATATCTTCTGTTTTTGAATTCTGTTATATATTTTATGGGTATAGATGTTGCCTGAATGTGTGTATGTATATGCATTACTTGCAAACTTGGCACCTGCTGTGGCTTCAAGTAGGCATGGGATCAGGAGAGACAGGGGTTACAGAGAGACACAATATAGATACTAGGAATTGAACCTGGACTCTGTGGGAATTTGACTTCCCTGGAGTAGCAAACCAGTGTTCTGTATCTCTCTATCCCTAGAAAAGTAAATCTTTATCAACCTAGTTGAATGCGTTGAGTTAGTACATTATTTCTTACCCTAGAAACGTATTTAATGCAGATCAGCTGACTGAAATTTAGGAAAGAGGCTTCTAAGAAGAAAGAAATGTGAAGATGTGGCTGTCATTTCAGACACTAAGCTAGGAAAAAAAAGCAAAACGTATCAAAGAATGAATAGTGGGATTGGTGGAGACCTAAGGAAAAGAAGACATCTGGAGTTTTAGTAAAGGTTTAAAAGTTGAGAATGACCAAAGAGGAGTCTTTGGCTGTGCTATAAAACTGTAGGGATGTAAAATAGAAAAAAGGATGGCAGGTGGATTACTTATAGAAAGAAACATTGATGATACATAATGGCATAATTCTTATGATCAGGACTCTGGAGATCCTGGAGAACAGAATAAACAACCCTTATAAGAGTAACCATACAAAAAATAAATGATGAAACAGTGTATATTGTGTTATATCTAAACATTTGAAATGAAATAATTGGTAGAGAACTTTGTGATTGTGAAAACAATAAAAAATATTTTTGATATAACAAAATTTACATAATCCACAAAAATAATGTTTTATAATTATAGTGTTACTATGAAACTTCTTATCTAAAAGTAGTTCATTTTCTCTTGTGCTGAAATTATCTCTATGTTTAATTGTAATAATTTGTCTGACGATGGGAAGAGAGATTGAGTACATGTACAAGGACTGGAAGTGGTGCCTGGGGAAGCTGAAAAAAAAAAAGAATTTGTCTGATACTGTTCACATGAAAGAAAGTTATTTCTTTGAAAAGCAGATTTGAGTTCAATATCAGAAAACTAATTCTAAAACAAATTCATTCAAGGAATGCAATTTCAAAAATAAATTTTTAAAGTATGCATTATAATAAATATGTTTAATCAATTTCTGTTAATATTGTATATCAAATCCTTAAAATAAAATTTAATGAAATAAATTATATTTTGTTTGTCTCATATTTAGATGAATTAAGAGAACATCCGGTGTCTCACTGAGTGCTGTGTGATTATCTATATTATGAAATGAAAGATGCGTGAGTCAATGCCACTCTTAAGACTTCATATCAGTATTTAATAATTTGTATCTCCTCAACCTTAAAAATATAACAAAATATATTGTACAATCCCAATGATATCAGTAAACAACAGAAGAGCAGATTATATTATTGAAAGCAATCTATTAATTCCTTTATGAACTTGACCTCAGGTTAATAAAATAATATATTTCATTTTTCAAATCAGAATCCTGTCCTTCAATTTATTCACAATCATAATAATATTAGGAACTGGTTAAAATGGGCTTAACATTAATATACTTTTGTGACTATCAGTCACTATTGAAAAATCTACAGCAATAATCTCTTCATATTTGATTACTTATATATATCATTACACCCTCAAATGAAAAAGAAATGATGACTTAGACTGCCTGAAGAATGTTTGGTGCTGTTACCTTTAGAATAACACTGAAAACCTTATTATGCATGTTTGTAGTATTGGTAATTTTACATTAAAAAAGAATGATAATATGCAAGACAGTATCACTTATACATATACATATCCTATACAAATCCATAGGTTGTCATCTCATAGAAACAATGATGTTAAAATTGTGTTTCTTGTCTCACCTACAATAAATATTATGAATAGAAAACAGAATATAACCTCAGAATCTCAAAGAATGTTTTATTTGTTGTCAATACTCTGATTTAGGTATTAATTTGGTAGTCTGTGTTTTAAAGAACTAAGGATATTATGCATCAGTATACAACATATTAGTACAATTTAGTGACTGTTATCATTGAACTAGAATATATATAAAGAGAAAGAATCTTTGAACAAACATAAAACATTGAAGAGTAGACATTGGATCTAAATGGCAACTCACTTTCTTCTCATCAGAGCAAATCGTCTGAATTATGTATACTCTCAATTTAATATGTCATTCAAAAAGCATCCTAAAAGTAGAAGGGACATGTTCTGATTTCATTTTAAAAGTCTCGCTTTTTCAAATCCACTAGCCAGTTCCTGCACAAAGATATATTATGGTCTTTGTGATTCAGACTTAAAGGAAAGATGTGTGATAGCAAGTCACTGTTCTTCTGAGACAGAGATAAATAAAGGGTAAATAAATAATTGAAGAGTTTTCAACAGCTGGGTGTCTGCAGCGGCAGAAGCAAAGAGTCTCACTGTGAAGCTTTGAAGACCCAAAACCATCTTGTTCTTCCGAGCTGACAGGGTAATAGAGAGGCCTGGAGGAGATAATACATACATAATCGCAAGTGCTTGTCGAAAACACATGATTCACTCAGCTGGAATTTATTATTCATATTATTTATGTGGATTATTGGTAAGTGCCTTCTGATTCTATTATCAACAATTTAGAAAGATTGCAGATAAGCCTAGAAGACAAACAGCAGTGCCACTCAGATCATTTTTTAAACTTTAACTATTATTGAATACTAAGCTTTCACATGCTCTTTCTTTGTACTTTCCCCAAAAGAGGAATAAAGAAAGCAAGGTTTTAAACCATTTTCTCCAGTCAAATCACAACACTGTAATTCTCATCCTGTAATGATCTTAATATGGTATCACTGAGGGAGAATGCATTTGATTAGTCATGGTCCATGACTACTGATACTCATTTTCACAATGTGATACAATGTTCACAAAATGGATGTCATAAAAACTTTTCTCATGCTGTTATAAAAGTCTCTTTTATTTATCCAAACTATGGGATCATTCTGATACATTAAATTATTAAGTAATATTTATTAAATACCTAATAGTGAATGTAATACAAACAATACCAAGCTATTGAAATCTGCTTCTGTGTGAATGAAATTCCTTGTCAAAGGCATCAAATCATTAAGCTTTTGTACTAAAAGCATATTGTGTGACTTTGTGTGTGGTGAGGGAGTGTGTTCAGAACATCATATATAATATATATATATGTATATGTATACATATATATGCATATATACATAACATGTATATATTAATTTTATTTATTTATTTATTTACACTCTATATTTTATTCCACTCTTTTCACCCTCAGACTGCTCCACATCCCATACCTCCTCCCTACCCACTGTCTCCACGTGGATGTCCCCACTCCCAACCCCAAATGACCTATAAACTCCTTGGGGCCTCCAGTCTCTTGAGTGCTAGGTGCATCATCTCTGAATGAACAAAGACCCAGCAATCTTATACAGTATATGTGATTGGGGGCCTCATATCAGCTGGTATATGCTGCCTGCTTGGTGGTCCAATGTTTGAGAGATCTTGGAGGTCCAGATTAATTGAGACTGCTGGTCCTCCTACAGCGTGTCCCTCCTTCTCAGCTTCTTTCAGTCTTTCCTGAATTCAACCACAGGGGTCATCTGCTTCTGCCATTGGTTGGGTACAAATATCTGCCTCTGATTCTTTCAGCTCCTTGTTGGGTCCTCCAGAGTGTGGTAATGCTAGGGAATGATAAATAGCCAATCCTATTGAGTATAAAACAGATTTTTGGAGTATCTGTTGGAATCCATCCATTGTTGAACCATCCAGATCATTACCACTAAGCCATTCTAATGTATCCATTTCTATCTATATTAATATTTACATCTACATATGGATATATTCTATCAGTTTTGCTTCTATAAGGAACCCTTAAAAATACAACATATAACAGAAAGGTACAGGAGAATACGCTTTCACAAGCAAAGCTTCAGGAATGAAATCATTTCTCATCAATATGCCGAACAGTACCAGAAATAAAAAAAAGCTAATTTTTTGCACATTTTCTGTCACCAATTTCCTCCATATCATCTTCTTAATGATTAAATTTACTTTCCCATTTCTCCATTTGTCAGGAAATCAGCAGTCCAGTTAAATAATGTCAGTCTAGCACTAGTCCAGTTAAGTAGTTTCAAGATACCAAAGATGAATCATCATCAGCAGCATGATCCAGCAGAAAACACGAGACCTCTGCCAAATTACTCCACAAGTTGTTCTGCTCCACACGTTAGCAGAAGCAAATAGGACATGTAGAAGGCCTCAAGAAGTTCTTTGACATGCCTCTCTCTCAGTGAAGTGAAGAGCAGCAAAGGCACAAGACCGACAAGTGTTACACAGCTACCTACCTAAGCAGGCCTTGACTGTCACTTGAATCCTAATTATACTCCCTGCACACTTCAAGTGTCTCTCCACTGCACACATCAGGTGTCTCCCCACTGCACACATCAAGTTTCTTCCCACTGCACATATCAGGTGTCTCCCCACTGCACACATTAAGTGTCTCCCCACTGCACACATCAGGTGTCTCCCCACTGCACACATCAGGTGTCTCCCCACTGCACACATCAGGCGTCTCCCCACTGCACACATCAGGCATCTCCCTACAGGACTTGTCTCTGCAACATGCCATGTGAGTCCGCTTCAGCAAAATACCACATGAGTCTGCATGCCAAGATACAATCAGAAACTTCCACTTCATAAATAATGGCTCTATCTCCATTTTTAAGATTATCTCATTTATTTTGAACTGATTTTATTTTGTAAATATTTCATAAGTAATAAAAGCACATAAATCAATATAGATATCATGAATAGTAGTCCTGACAAATCCTCCATCTATGTAGATAAATTTACTTATCCCAACACTTTCATTATATTCATTCTTTTATTTTTATTTTTTTAGTTAATTTATTTTTTACACTCCACATTTTATCTGCTCCCCTATCCTCTCTCTGACTGTTCCACATCCCTTAACTCCTCTCCACCCCCTGTCTCCACATGGATGTCCCCAACCCCACTCAACTTAACCTCTTAATCCCCTAGAGCTTACAGTCTTTTGAGGGTTAGGTGCACCATCTCTTAAGGGCCTCATAGCAGCTGGTGTATGCTGTCTGTTTCATGGTTCAGTGCTTGAGAGATCAGATTTATCATGTTGTACCACTTTTTCAGCATATCAATTTTTAGTCTTACTGAGAGCTCAAATCTAAATAGTGTCATGGTTTAAAACTTAAAGTTTCTGACTTCTGAATGGCCTCTTGCTGTTATTATCCCACTATGCTTATTTTTCCTGTGTCAGATTTTGTTTCTGTTACATTTAATGCTATTGTGATGACAACTCATAGCATGTTAGCATCTGTTAACATTTCCTGGAAAGGGTATAATGTTATGGAATCCAAATGCAGAATTGTACAGCTGATCTCTGAAGGCCCACAGAGGTACAATGGCAGTGACAGCAGTTGAAGGATTACTTTGAAAGCCACAAGACATCTACCCCCTCAGCTCAAGGGAAGATAAGAATGTCCTCCAAGCCAGCTTGGACCTCAGGTAATCAGTACCATGGTTTATTGTACTGTGTTGTATCTGTTTTCTTATATATTATTAGCAAAATGTTATCTTCTTTATATATTGTGAGTATAACCAAAGAAATATATTTTTATAAGTGATTAAAACTGGCAATAACTCTGTCTTTGAAAGACCACTCCATACATATTTCTTACCTTTTAATTTTTACATGAAGAATATTAGATAGGCTGCATACTAATTCCCTTTTCATATGTACTTAATAGATGTTATCTAATTTGTTCACTGACTGGTTGGTCTATTTCATAGTGTTATTTTAATAGTGTTTAATGGTATTATTTTTATAAATAAAATATTTCAAAGTATCAAATTACAGGTCATCAAGTTTATATTATAATTATCTTGAAGTTGAATAATCTAAATTATTTCAGGACACTTCACATAACAAAAATCCATATAATGCTAATGGATTACTTTGTACTTTGGAAGGTTAAAATGCAAAATTGTCCATACTCATTTTACAGCTAACTAGTATGTTTGCTTTGTGTGGCAGTTGCTGTAAAGTTGAGCTTCTTTCCACTATGATTCATTTGGACTAGAGTCTGCTTGCTCTATTGGCCAAGTTTATCTTTTGCTCCAATGTCTGAAACATGGTTAACTTAAAAGTCTCCATTAGAGAAACCAAATTGGTTATTATGAAATAAAATATTATGAGGAATTTTGAGCAAAATAGAATAAATAGTTAAATAGCTATTATAAGACATCTTTGTACTTATAATTACAAAAGAATTAAAAACATTCTCAGCTCTTCTTAAAACTTCTTCAAAAACATAAATGTACAAATATAAGAAGTTATTTTCAGTAATATATCTGCTGCACGGAGTAATGTTTATTGACTTTCACTGTTTAAAAATATATACTGATAAGAGTCATTGCACATTTCACTAGCAAATTAAACTACATAATCATATTACTTCTAAAATATTTTAGAATTTTATAAATAAAAATTAAGCTTTAAAAGTAAAATATAATTATGAATATCATTAGCAAGATTAGAGATTTGAACTCTTGGAAATTTGTCTTAAAGTTCATGTGTTAAATATGGTCATGGATAATTTTATCTCTATTAGCACTCCAAGTCACTGTCCCTGTTCTAAAACCCATGGGTAAGAGTCTGGCACTATGATAATCAGGCACACATAGAGGCTGTTACAAAATGCCTGTCTAGTAATTGACTTTCGAATTCTAAGGGTTTTTTTCAAGGAAGATCACTAGAACTATAATTAACTCCAATTATTATTATTACTCATGATTTTTTTCTGAGAAGGAATGTCAACTAATTTACTACCACTGGACATGGGAACCAAATACCTCCTTAATGTTTAAGCTGTAGAAAAGACTGACATACAAAAAAGAGAAGGAACAAAAACAAAGAGATTAAAACAGAAATGAAAGAAAACAAACAACTTACGAAGAAATAAAATAATATTGAACAAACGATAGCTCTTTTATTTTCTTTTTGATAATTGAAGAATTAAAAATTATGAGTAGAAAAGAACTAAGAAACTTCTCTGCCATGTGAAAGTAGATTTAAATACTTGAGAAATTATCCAGTTACAGTAACCTAAATATAAAAATACCTAAGTGTGTTTAATGGAAAAACTCTACCTAACTGAAAAAAAAAAACAATGAAATGATTGTTTTTTTGAATATATTGCTTGCCTCTTGTGTTTTGATAATTTGTCTGTATGAATGTCCCTTGCATTCCTTGGATACCTGGTGCCCACAAACATCCAAAGAGAGCATCTGATCTCTTGGAATTAGAGTGACCATTTAGTGCTGGAAACCAAACCCATTTTTGTGGACTAGCAGACAGTGCTCTTAACCCTTGATCTTCTCTTCAACTGCCCCTAACAACTTTTATAAAAAAGTTATCAGAATAGATTAAAGGCTAAGTGTAACAATGAAATAATATAAGTACTAGAAGAAAACTGAGCTTATGCAATTTAATGTCAGGAATGTTTTGATTTTAGTAATAGTTTTTTTTCTTTAATAGAGCACCACAATTCAGACAACAAGCAAAATTAAGTGAGTGAAAATCCTTTAAATTTTTTCGTTATTTTAGCTTTTTTATTTATTCAATTTACATCCTGATTGCAGCCCCCAGTCTCCCCTCCCTACCCATCACTTACTCTCCTACACTTCTCTGAGAATGAGGAAATACACTCTACCAAAACCTCTTCCTCGTATCCTCCACATATCCCTCCCCGTATTAACTTTCCCTGGTACATCAAGTCACTGCAGAACTAGGCACATCCTCTACCCCTGAGGCCTGAGAAGGCAGCCAGCTCAGGTATAGAAAGAGGATCCACAGGCAACCAACAGAGTCAGGAACAGCACCCACCCCTAACCCCACTCCAATTGTTGGAGGTCCTGTATGAAAACTAATCTGCCAACCTGCTACATATATGTAGGTGGCCTTAGACCAGCCCTTGTATAGTCTTTGGTTGGTCATTCCAACTCTGGGAGCCCCCAGGGTGTCAGATAAATTGATTCTGTTATTCTTCCAGTGGAGTCAGTATTCTCTCCATGTTCCTCAATCTTTCCCCCAAATCATCCACAATTGCTAACTGTGGATCTCAGCTGTCTTTCCATGGTGCCACATGTCATAATGCTCCTAAGGTTTACTTCTGTGACTGTACCTGGATTCCTTAAAGACCACTGTGAACTCGACTTTGATTATGCCAGTCAACCATGTCTCATGAAGATCCATGTGTGGATGGAGGTTACAACAACCACCGTGACGGCACAGGTAGTGGATTCAGGGGACACACTAAGATTTCGATGCCTCTTCATTGGCCCAAGCCTTGCCACCGTGATGGAACATGTGAAGACACTGTTGACAGCTATATTTGTCACTGCTGGCCTGGATACACAGGTGCCCTGTGTGAATTGGACATAAATGAGTGAGGTAGCAACTCCTGCTAATTTGAGGGGTTGGGAGGCAATGTGATAAGCTGTCCTCAGAAGACCTATACAGATGCATTGCAGACCTGCCTTCCTCCTAAGCTATCTTGGAACCTTGACTATGTTTACATCTATCAGCCTGAATTCACCTACAGGAGTCTAGCCTAATTGTTTCCTGGAAGAGTCTAGGAGCTTACCTAAATAATTGGAAAAATCCCTAGCTACACATTGGACTTGGTTTAGGAAGTTGTGTGAGAATCCTTAAGCTAAAATTTATCAATATTTGAAAAGAAATGACCAATGCACACATAGGTCAAATAACATGAAATAAAAATGACTAGGTTTTCAGTTTTTGTATGTTTGTTTGTTTGATTTTAATACTCAATATCTTTAGTTGTCAGAAGAATACAAACTATAGGTACTGTGATACTTAGTCTAAACCAGTGTCAGAATAGTTTTTTTTAAAGATAACAAATTCTAGTACAGATAAGGGGAATGTACAGTTGGTAGAAGTGAAAAATTGTGCATCCACCATATGAGGTGTGAAGGTATATGAAAAGCTTGAAGTAATTCTTTTATATGATCCAGCTATACCAGTCATGGACAAATTCCCAAAGAAACCCATGTCCTACTACAGAGATATTTGTGTTCATTTGTTCACTATTCACAATAACCAAGGAATGGAAGCATCCCAGATGTCTATCACCTGATGAAAATGTGGTACATGTATACCAGGGAATTACTAATCTGTTATAAATAAAAATCTGAAACATTGATTGATGGAACTGGAATTATTCTACCTGTAGTAACTCAGACTCAAAAAGAATAATGCTTCATTTTCTCTTAAGGCATAGACATTATCTTTGAATGTTTAGATATTTGTGTTTGAAAGGAGTGCCCATAGAATGGAGTAAACTAGTAAGGGACCACATAATGGAAGAAATCTCAAGAGATTAATAGAACAGAAATGATTAAATTTGGTGGAATGTGGGAGTTCAGGGTAGAGGAGAATCATAGTGAATGATGGCTAACACTGAAGATCATTGAAATGGTTTATGGAAACCTAATGCTGTGGGTGTTTCCTGAAATACATACATGCACATATATAAAGAGGTTATAAGAGGAGTTGCCCTGTGATCTGAGGACACTGTATCCTATACACTATCACATGAAAAACCCGGGAATGGGTTTTGAGCAGGTGGTTAGTGAGGTTCCAGAGTCATCCTCAAAATTACAATACATTGACTTCCAGAACTTGATTTTAAGTTTCCATTGTTGAACACAGCATTAACAGTCAGAGAACATGAACATTCCAAGCTGGAAATAAACTTAAAAGTTTCATCCATACTGGCTAAATTTCATATCTTAAGATTCTATGCATACTACCAGATGAGGAAAAGTAATCAATAATCTTACACAGATGTGAATCCTACAGGCAAGAGTATGATATGCTTAGCAAGGTGTAATTCTTTTGATCATTGCACCAGTATTGTGGGGATAACCAACCATTTTATGATTGTATTTAGGACCAGGTCCACAAAAGAGAATTCATAGCTTGTACCAATAAAAAACCACCATTAGTCAGGTCAGGAACCTAGGATAGAACCTACTACACTTATTCTACTAAATGAACATAGCTATATAATTGCACCCTAAGTTTCTTTTTAAACTTTTTTTAAAGAAAATTATTAGATATTTTCTTTATTTACATTTCAAATGCTATCCCCTTTCATGGCTTCCCCTCCAGAAACCTACTACCCCATCACCCTACCCTTGCTTCTCTGAGGGTGTTCTCCTACCCATATACCCACTCCTGCCTTCCCATCCTGGCATTCCCCTACACTGCGGCATCAAGCCTTCACAAGACCAAGGGCCTCTCCTCCCATTGATATCTGACAAGGTCATCCTCTGCTAGTTTTGCAGCTGGAACCATGGGTCCCTAAATGTGTACACTTTTATTCATAGTTTAGTCCCTGGGAGCTCATGTGGGGGGCAGCCTAGTTGGTTGATCTTGTTCTTCCTATGAGATTGCAAACCCCTTCAGCTCTTTCTGTCCTTTCTCTAACTCCTCCATTGTGAATGCTGGGCTCTGACAAATGATTGGCTTCAAGAACCTGCCTCTGTATTTGTCAAGCTCTACTAGAGCCTCTCAGAAGACAGCTATATCAGGCTCCTGTCAGCAAGCACTTCTGACATCCACAATAATCTCTGGGTTTGGTAACTGTATTTTGGATGAATGCCCAGGTGGGACAGTCTCTGGATGGCCTTTCCTTCAGTCTCTGTTCCACATTGTGTCTCTGTATTTCATCCTGTGGGTATTTTGTTCCACTTTCTAAGAAGGACCAAAGTATCCACACTTTGGTCTTCCTTTTTGAGCTTCCTGTGGTCTGTGAATTGTGAATTGTATCTTGGCTTTCTGAGCTTTTGGGTTAATATCTATTTTTCAGTGAGTGCATGCCATGTGTGTTTTTTGTTTATTGGGTTGCCTCAATCAGGATGACATTTTCTGGTTCCACCCATTTGCCTAAGAATTTCATAAAGTCATTGTTTTTAATAGCTAAGTAGTACTCCATGTTTAAATGTACCACATTTTCTATATTCATTCCTCCGTTGAAGGACATATGGGGTCTTTCCAGCTTCTGGTTATTATAAATAAAGCTGCTATGAACATAGTGCAGCATGTCTCCTAGTTATATGTTGAAGCACCTTTTTGGGTATATGCCTGGGAGTGGTATAGCTGGGTCCTCAGGTGATACTATGTCCACTTTTCTGAGGAAACACCTGACTGATTTAGAGAGTGGTTGTAGTAGCTTGCAATTCCACCAACAATGGGGCAGTGTCCCTCTTTCTCCACATCCTCACCAGCATCTGTTGTCACCTGAGGATTTTTTTTTTTAATTTTTGTTTTGTTTTGATTGGTTTGGTTTTTTGGGACAGGGTTTCTCTGTATAGTCCTGGCTGTCCTGGAAAGTCATTCTGGAAACCAAGCTGTTCTTTAACTCAGAAATCTGCCTGCCTCTGCCTCCCAAGTGCTAGGATTAAAGGCATGAGCCACCACTGCCCAAATCCTGAATTTTTGATCTTAGCCATTCTGACTGGTGTGAGGTGGAATCTCAGGGTTGTTTTGATTTGCATTTCCCTGATGACTAAAGATGTTGAATATTTATTTAGATGCTTCTCAGACATTCAAGATGCCTGAGTTGAGAATTTTTTGTTTAGCTCTGTACCCCCACCCCCATTTTTTAATAAGGTTATTTGATTCTCTGGAGTCTAACTTCTTGAGTTCTTTGTATATATTGGATATTAGCCCTCTATCAGATATAGGGTTGGTAAAGATCTTTTCCCAGTCTGTTGATTGCCATTTTGTCCTATTGTCAGTATCCTTTGCCTTACAGAACTTTTGCAATTTCATGTGGTCCCATTTGTCATTTCTTGATCTTAGAGCATAAGCTATTGGTGTTCTGTTTAGGAAATTTCCCCCTGTGCCCTTGTGTTTGAGACTCTTCCTCATTTTTTCTTCTATTAGTTTCAGTGTATCTGGTTTTATGTGGAGATCCTTGATCCACTTGGACTTTAGCTTTGTACAAGGAGATAAGAATGGATCCATTTGTATTCTTCTACCTTGTCTCTTGACAGTTATTAGAGACACCTATTTTTGCATAGACAATAAGATATTACAGTGATTTTGTTCTAAATGTTATGGTCTATATCATTCCCCATCACCTTGATATTCAGTTTGACTGTAGTAAGCAGACAGAAAGTTCACAAGAACTAACACTTATGGCCCTCTGCTGTGAAATAGAGTTAACTGAAAGTGAAAGCATAAATGCAGACCTGAATGCACAGTGTCTGGCATGTGCTCTACACAACAATATATTAAGCCCTCCAAACCACCAGCATGAATGAGGCAGGGTCTCATGAAATATTATCTCTAGCTGAAGAGCATATAGAAATGGATGGCTTCTGAGAAAAAAAAATCCTATCTTCTGCTAGTAATGCATACCACTTCTTTAGTTAATCATCTATGTTTCTTTTGGGTATATAAATACTTTTGAAATATATAAGCTGTTCTGAAAACCATAGTATAGTGTAAAAACATGAAATAAACAATACTACTAATAGAGAGGCTGAGATAGGAGAAGCAAGATTTCAAGACCCTTATGTTGTACACAGCCAGACACTGTCATGAACAAACAAGCTGAAAGTGTATATAGATTGTACAATATTGGACCTAATTCTCCATTTAACAAATTAGAGAGGACATTGGATGGCAATCAACAAATTTCTAATTCCTCATATTTTTATTTCAATCGATAAGGATATGTTGGTAATATTAATTTTTATATTAAGATATTAAGAAAAAGTAATTGTCACTTCCTATTGTTTTTGTTGTAAGAGTTGGAATTAGGTTTGTGTGGATTTGTTGAAAGATTACTTTCTTGCTTCTTCTAGGGTATAGTTTTGCTCCTTATGTTGATATGTTCCATCTATTATCGTTTGTAGGGCTGGGTTTGTGGAAAGATATTGTGTAAAGTTTGTTTTGTCATGGAATATCTTGTTTTCTCCATCTATGGTAATTGAAAGTCAATGAAAGTAATATTACTGAGTAAGAGTATCTCAATTAATACATAGGTGAATGAATAAACATAGATATCCTTGCTTATTAAACCCTGAAGTTCATACAATTAGATTTGTTTGTTTATTGTTGTTTGTTTTGTTTTATTTTTCTGGTTTTATTTCTTGAAAGACACAAAGAAAAAAGTGTCCAAATGATCAGGTTTGGACCACTAAGTTGGAAAACGTCTGTAATGATGCAGAGACAATTAAGAGCCATGGAAAGACAGCAAAAGCCTTCCCTGATTGAAAGAGTAACACACAAAGTTTGAGCCTGACCTCTGCTCACATTCACCAAAAGAGAAACTATGAGCATGATGTTCTTTAAATAGAGAACCATGAGTGATATTTATTGTGGATCCAGTAGGTAAGGTGGTCCAAGTTGGTAGGTGGATATCTATAAGTTTGTGGGGATGAAATTCATGAAAATTATATAAAGTATTGTACTAATGTTAAAACTGAGCTGTTTCTAAGGGATGACTTTGATGTAATCAGTATGAACATGAAAAATGGGGTATGGAGACACTTTTGGAGTTATATGAACTCTGTTTGTCACAGACTCAGGGCACTGGAGTATGCAGCACTTCTTATTAGTCTCTATATCTACCCCACAATGAACAAAATTTCTCTGTTTTGGCTTCTGTAATCTTCTCATTTTCCATAATCTGTATGGTTTGGTTTTCTGTAGTCTTCTCAAAATTATTCTCATGTTCTAAGTTTAGCATTCCAATTATCAAAATATCATCATTATCATAGGAAAAACAAAAAATGTTTATAGTATGCAGTAGACAGTACCATTGAATCAACCATCGCTCTAGCTTCCAAACTTTCAAGTTTTCTTAGCCTGAGCAGAGTCTTGCATGGATGGACTGAGATATATTCAGACTGTCAAGTACACTGTTATGTCTTTCTTGTCTAGGGTCTTGACTATTTCCTCCTGTATTTCTCACTCACTCTGCTGCCCCCCTTCAAGAATGAGCTGATTTATATAATTAATTTATTTATTTTAGTTCTTAACCTTCCTAGAATCCTCTGGGAAAGAATTCTTACTTTACTGACTTTATTATGTGTCTGACTACCTGCTCTTTTCTCTCATGCAGTAACTGCTTAGCATGGATACCATATGGAATTTAAACTTTAATATTAAGTTTATATCTTAGATATATATAAGATATATATAAGATATATCTAAGATATAAACTTAATATTACTACAATATGTAAGAATATTGTAGTAGCTCTGAATCAAGCTTGGTATATAGCATAATATATTTGCAACATTGAAAGCATTTTATTATCATCTTATATTTACTTGAAAACCTAACAATTAACATTTGTACAGCACTAAGAATAGAAAATATTATATTATATCAGAGTATTAAGATGTATGGCACAACAAAGAATTTACAAGATGACTGCTCTGGATTTTCATCAGAATGACTTCTTTGGCTTTTAAATTTAACTGAACCTTTCAAAGAAGAGTTAATGAAGAACTTGGAGAAATTAATATGTTAAGTGAATTATCTTTCCATTAATTGGAACCAATTTATTTTAGTAAATAATTCCTAGGAATAACCTTTACTTCTGAAATATAGAGATTAAGATACCATATCTTCCCAATACAAGTAGAGACTAATAATTCTAGTTATTTAAAACAGTGGAATAAAAATATTTAAAACATTTTCTAACTTAAAAAAAATGTTCATTAGTTCATTAGTTACCTAAGCCCATATATTTATTCAAAGAAGTGGATTTTAGACATGAAAAATATTTACTGACTTAAATATTTTATTATCAGAACAAATACTTTAAACTTTTCTATTTGATAATGAGGCTACTACCATCAAGGAAAAAGTGAAAGCTGAATGAATTTTGGGGTTCTCTGGAGAATATTACTGAAAACAGACATTGTCTTGTCTTTGTTTGGAAACTGATCTACAGTAAATCTTTCTGAAAATATTTGTATGGAAGAAGACATACTTAGAGATAAAAACAGGTTGTTTTTATATTTTGTGTTACGATTTTGAAAACAAGTTTCTTAATTTCTTTTCTATTACTATGATATGGACTTTTATTTTAAAAAGTTATAGAAGAAAGAATTTTGTTTTGGCTTAAATTTAAAAGTGAATAAGTCCATCATTACTGGAAATACACAGCTAAATGGAGATGGAAGTCTTGTGGACCGGAAGAGAAGTAGGAAACCCAGCCCAGTTTAGATTCTCTAGTCCTTCTAGTAAGGAATTTCCTCAAGCAAGCTTCCAGTTTCTAACAGTTTCGCAGCATCAGTTCAAAGCAGCTGACCAACTGCTCCAACATACAGGCTTATGGGAGTGTATAAGAATATATTTCTGAGGAAGTCACTAATCATGTTACTGGTTAATTTTATTCTGTTTATGTATTAATTGTGTATGTGTTTCTTTGTTGCTGGGGAACAAACCCAATGTTTCAAGCATTTGAACCCAATATTCTACCATTGAGCAATATGCCAAGTCCTTTTATATTTTAATAATAAAAAATTCTTACTCTTTTTAATTAATTTATTTATTTGTTTATTCTACACTCCATATTTTATTCCCCTCCCCCATCCATCCTCTGACTGCTCTATATCCCATGCCTTCTCCCCACTCCCCTGTCTCCATGTGGATATCCCCCCCTCACCCTACCTAACTTCTAAACTCCCTGGGGCCTCCAGTCTCTTGAGGGGTAGGTGCATAATCTCTGAACAAATACAAACCCAGCAGTCCTTTATTGTATGTGTGTTGGGGGACCTCATGTCAGCTGGTGTATGCTGTCTGTTTGGTGATCCAGTGTTTGAGAGATCTCAGGGGTCCTGATTAATTGAGACTCCTTGTCCTCCTACAGGGTCTCACTCCTCCTCATCTTCTTTCAGTCTTTCCCTAATTCAACAACAGAGGTCAGATGCTTCTGTCCATTGGTTAGGTGCAACTATCTGCCTCTTACTCTTTCAACTGCTTTGGGTCTTACAGAGTGTGGCCATGCTCTGTCCCATTTTGTGAGTGTTCCATAGCCTCAGTAATAGTGCCAGGGCTTAGGACCTCCCCTTGAGCTGGATCCCTCTTTGGGACTGTTGCTGGGCCTTCTTTTCCTCAGGGTCCTCTCCATTTCCATCCCTGTAATTCTTTC
>NW_022196899.1:37570993-37578493 GCF_008632895.1 Mastomys coucha | reverse complement strand
AAGTTCATTATGAATACAGGTGTTATCTGATTCAGATGCTATATTATTTAGAAAGATGGACAATTGTTATATTTTTGTTGTTATTTTACTTTATTTTTAGATTTGTTTGTTTGTTTGTTTTGACAGCCATTTTACACAGTGGATGTACTTCAAAGAACAAGACCTTGGGCTGTTAGAAACAGGGATAGTGGAGCCTGTGTCCTTATTACATATTTGAGCATCTTCTGGGTATATACCCACGAGTGGTATTGCTGGGTTCTCAGGTAGTACTATGTCCAATTTCCCAAGGAACTACCAAACTTTTTTCTAGAGTGGTTGTAGCAGCTTGCAGTCCCACCAACAATGAAGGAGTGTTCCTCTTTCTCCACAACCTCTTCAGCATCTGCTGTCACCTGAGTTTTTATCCTAGCCATTCTGATTGATGTGAGGTGGAATCTCAGGGTTGTTTTGATTTGCATTTCCCTGATGACTAAGGATGTTGAAAATTTCCTTAGGTGTTTCTCAGCCATTTGGTATTCATCAGTTGAAAATTCTTTGTTTAGCTCTTTATGCCCTTTTTTAAAAGAGTTGTTTGGTTCTCTGGAGTCTAACTTCTCGAGTTCTTTGTATACATTAGATATTAGCCCTCTATCTTATGTAGGATTACTAAAGATTTTTTTCCCAATATGTTGGTTGCCATTTTGTCCTATTGACAGCATTCTTTGCCTTACAGAAGCTTTGCAATTTTATGATGTCCCATTTGTCAATTCTTTTTTGTTTTGTTTTGTTTTGTTTTTCAAGAAAGGGTTTCTCTGTATAGCCCTGGCTGTCCTGGAACTCACTCTGTAGACCAGGCTGGCCTCAAACTCAGAAATCTGACTGCCTCTGCCTCCCAAGTGCTGGGAATAAAGGTGTATGTGCCAGCACTGCCCAGTCTATTTGTCAATTCTTGAACTTAGAGCATAAACTATTGGTGTTCTGTTCAGGAAATTTTCCCTTGTGCCCATGTGTTCAAGACTCTTCCACACATTATTTTCTATTAGTTTCAGTGCATCTGGTTTTATGTGAAGGTCCATGAGCCACATGGACTTGAGCCTTATACAAGGAGATAAGAATGGACCAATTTGCATTCTTCTACAAGAAACAGCCAGTTGAGCCAGCACAATTACTTAAAAATACTGTCTTTTTTTTTCCACTGGATGGATTTAGCTCCTTTGTCAAAAATCAAGTGACCATAGGTGTGTGGGTTCATTTCTAGGTCCTCAATTTTATTCCATTGATCTACCTGCCTATTTAAGGACACATACTCCACTATGTTTATAGAAGCCTTATTTATAATAGCCAGAAGCTGGAAAGAACCCTGATGTCCCTCAACAGAGGAATGGATATAGAAAATGTGGTATATTTACACGATGGAGTACTACTCAGCTATTAAAAATAATGAATTTATGAAAGTCTTAGGGAAATGTGTAGATCTGGAGGATATCATCTTGAGTGCAAAAAAGAATACACATGGTATGCACTCACTGATAAGTGGATATTAGCCCAGAAGCTCAGAGTACCCAAGATACAATCCATAAACCACATGAAATTCAAGAAGAAGGAAGACCAAAGTGTAGATACTTTGATCCTTCTGAGAAGGGGGAACAAAATACCTATGGAAGGACTTGCAGAGACAAAGTGTAGAGCAGAGACTGAAGGAAGGACAATCCAGACACTGCCCTACCTTGGGATCCTTCCCACATACAATCACCAATCTCAGACACTATTCTGGATGTCAGCAAGTGCTGGCTGACAGGAGCCTGTATAGCTGTCCCCTGAGAGGCTCTACCAGTGCCTGACTAATACAGAAGTAGAGGCTCACAGCCATCCATTGGACTGAGTACAGGGTCCCCAATGAAGGAGCTAGAGAAAGGACCCAAGGAGCTGAAGGGGCTTGCAGCTCCATAGGAGGACAACAATATGAACTAACTAGTACCCCCGGAAGTCCCAAGTCCTAAGCCACCAACCAAAGAGTACACATGGTGGGACTCATGGCTCCAGCTGCAATTATAGCAGAGGGTGGCCTAGTCTGTCATCAATGGGAGGAGAGGCTCCTGGTCCTGTAAAGACTCTATGCCCCAGTGTAGGGGATTTCCAGGGCCAGGAAGCAGGAGAGGGTGGCTAGGTAAGCAGGGGAAGGGAATAGGTTTTTGTTTTTGTTTTTGTTTTTAGGGGAAACCAGGAAAGGGGATAACATTTGAATTGTAAATAAAGAAAATATCTAATAAAAAAAAGGAATCAGGGTTAGATTTTCAGGATGTTTCTTAGTCAACTAGTATGGATGTTGTTATAGATCATTGATGTAGTTAAGTTAAAAGGGTTTAAACAAGCAAAGAAAAGAGACTATAACTGATAGAGTCTTAGTTATTGCTACACCTTAGAAAGGAAGCTGGAGAAAACAATTCAGATGAAGTTAATTGGAAATTTATGATATCCAATAACACAAAAAATGCAAAGACATAATAACTACTACTACTAATTTGTCATAAATCATAATTTCAGTCATATGACTCTAGTAAAATTTATGAAAATATTATATTTTTAACAATGATTATTCTTTGTGAACAATATGAACATTATTAATAGGAAAACACATAAAATTTATATTAGATAATATTTTGTAAATCATCAGTGAGTACTTAACAGGCATGGTTCCCTAATATACATAAAATATAATTTTGTGAATTTAATCAGAATTCACACTCCTGATGCTTTTGCTGCAACTATGAACTTTTACTTGAATGCACTAAAGTAGAATTGATAAGTTAGGACAAATGATGAATTACATGTGACCAGCTTTAATCCAAAAATTATTTCTGCTACTCTGACATTGTCTGCCTCTACTGTGAACATTCATAGACACAGGCAATGCCCTACAGTGTATGGTGAGATAGGACCAATGCTAAATCAGAAGTGACCAGCATTAAGCCACCAAATATTTCTGACATTCTAACAGTGTCTGTCTGTCTCCACTGAGAACATTCATAGACACGGAAAATGTCCTACAACATGATTCTACAAGTCAATTTTACCTTTGTAGATTTTTACAAAAATTGTAATATATTAAAAATATATGTATAATTTTTTTCATCATGCTGCCATTGAATATACATTTTATATTGTCATGAATGAGTAATGTATTTACTTTTGCTACTGAATGGATATAACATAGTATTAATTTTTGTGAATGGAAAATTTGCAATGCTTCACAATTGAGCTGGTCGTAGGAAGGGAAAAGGTGATAAGAATATCCTGCAGTGGAGGGGGACTGGATCCTGGGAGAAGGGGAAGACGAGGAAACAAGAGGGGATGGACTGTATGGGAGAACAATCTATTTTTGATAAAAATATATTCTCAAAAAGGATATAAAAAAATCTAAGAGTAAAATAGCTACCAAGATTCATATACAAATATTGATAGTAATGTCTGTTACTAATTAATTTTGCTTTATAAATTTGAAGATAAATATGTCTATCTTTGGGTTAAATATGTTCAGCAATAATTTGACAATCATTTCATTTTGTTTCCTGATCCTTGTGCTCACATATCTACATGTTCTCTCATACCTCATTCTTAGCAATGAGATACAAATGGAATCTAGTATGTCAACAGTTGATTTTATATCACAATAGTTGGTTTATTTTAGGATTGATTTGGTTTTATACTATAGGGATGCTGTCATGAGATCTCCATTTGGGTGTCACATTGATAAAATTCAGCCCTTAACTTATAAAGTCTGTCTATCTCTCTGTCTCTCTCTGTCTCTGTCTCTTTCTATCTATATCTATATCTATATATCATATACATATATGTGTGTGTGTGTGTGTGTGTGTGTGTGTGTGTGTGTGTTGCATGTGTGAGTATATGGGTAGAAATAATTTTTTATTGTTTAGAATACAGTTATCCAGTCATCAACATTTAAATAAAAAGCATTATGCAGGAAAAACACATTTCATGTGTCAGCATTTACTATTTTTAAGTAACAACAGATTTTTTTCTTTAATTTTCTTTCTTTTCTTTTTTTTTATTGGATATTTTATTTGTTTACATTTCAAATGTTTTCCCCAGTCCTGGTTTCCCCTCAGGAAACCCCCTATTCCATTCTCCCTCCCCTTGCTTCTATGAAGGTGCTCACTCACCCGCCCACCCAGTACACTCACTCCAGCCTCCCCAACCTGGCATTCCCTTACACTGTGGCATTGAGCCTTCCCTGGACCAAGGGTCTCTCTTCCCAATGATATCTGAAAATGCCATCTTCTACTACACATGTGGCTGGAGCAATGGGACTATCCAAGTGTTCTCTTTGATTGATTAGTTCCTGGGAGCTCTGGGATATCTGGCTAGTTGGTAGTGATGTTTTTCCTATGGGTTGCAAGCCCCTTCAGCTCCTTCAGTCCTTTCTCTAACTCCTCCATTGGGGATCCCCTGCTCAGTCCAATGGTTGGCTGCAAACATCTGCCTCTGTATTTATCAGGTACTTTAAAAGCCTCTCAGGAGACAGCTGTATCAGCCTCCTGTCATCAAGCAATTCTTGGCATCCTCAAGAATGTCTGGGTTTGGTGTCTATATATGGGATAGATCCCAAGGTAGGGCAGTCTCTGGATTGCCTTTCCTTCAGTCTCTAGTCCACCCTTTGTCTCTGTATTTGCTCCCATGAGTATTTTTGTTCTGCTTTCTAATATGGTCCAAAGCAATCACACTTTGGTCTTCTTTCTCCTTGAGCTTCAGGTGGTCTGTGAATTGAATCTTGGGTACTCTGAGCTTTGGTGCTAATATCTACTTTTCAGTGAGTGCATACCATGAGTGTTCTTTTTTTGACTGCGTTACCTCACTCTGGATGATATTTATTAGTTGTATCTATTTGCCTAAAAGTTTCCTGAAGTCATTGCATTTAATAGCTAAGTAGTACTCCATTGTGCAAATGTACTACATTTTCTGTATCCATTCCTCTGTTGAAGGACATCTGGGTTCTTTCCAGCTTTTGGTATTATAAATAAGTCAGCTATGAACATAGTGGAGTATGAGTCCTTGTTATATGTTGGAATGTCTTTTGGGTATAGGCCCGGGGTACTATAACTGGATTCTGAGGTAGTACTATGTCTAATTTTCTGATGAACTGCCAGAATGATTTTCAGAATGCTTGTACCAGCTTGCATTCCTATCAGTAATGGAGGAGTGTTCCTATTTCTCCACATCCTCTGCAGCATCTGCTGTTACCTGAGTTTTGAACTTAGTCATTCGAGTTGGTGTGAGGTAGAATATCAGGGTTGTTTTGATTTGCATTTCCCTGATGATTAAGGATGTTGAAATTTTCTTTAATTGCTTCTCAGCCATTCAGTATATCTCAGTTGAGAATTCTTTATTCAGCTCTGTACTTCATTTTTTTTTCATTATTTTCTTTATTTACAATTTCAAATGTTCTCCCCTTTCCTTTTCCCCCATTCTGAGAAGGTTCTAAGTATGCACACTTTGATCTTCCTTCCTCTTGAGTTTCTTGTGGTTTGCAGATTGTATATTAGGTATTCCGAGCTTCTGGACTAATATCCACTTATCAGTGAGTGCATATCATGTGTATTCTTTTGTGATTGGGTTACCCCACTCAGGATGGGATTCTCCAGATCCATTCATAAATACATTGTTTTTAATAGTTGAGTAGTACTCCATTGTGTAAATGTACCATATTTTCTGTATCCATTCCTCTGTTGAGGAACATCTGGGTTCTTTCCAGCTCTGGCTATTATAAATAAAGCTGCTATGAACATAGTGGAGCATGTATTCTTATTACACATTGGAGCATATTCTGAGTATATGCCCAGGAGTGGTATTGCTGGGTCCTCCATTTTTTAATAGGCTTATTTAATAGGCTGGAATCTAACTTATTGAATTCTTTGTATATATTGGATATTAGGCCTCCATCAGATGTAGGGTTGGTAACGATCTTTCCCTAATCTGTTGGTTGCCATTTTGTCCTATTGACAGTGTCCTTTGCTTTACAGAAGCTTTGCAATTTTATAACACCAAACTAAATGCAGAGAAACTTGAAGCATTTTCTCCAATATCAGGAGCTAGACAAGGCTGTCCCCTCTCTCTCTACCTATTCCATATAGTACTGGAAATCCTAGCCAGAGCAATTAGGCAACAATAGGAGAAATAGGAGATCAAAAGGATACAAATTGGAAAAGAAGAAGTTAAAATATCATTATTTGCAGATGATATGATAGTATACTTAAGTGATCTCAAAAATTCCAACAGAGAACTCCTAAACCTGATTAATAACTTCAGCGAAGTAGCTGGATATAAAAAGAACTCAAACAAATCAATATACTTTCTCTACTCAAAGGAAAAACAGGAGGAGCTAGCAATTAGGGAAATGACACTCTTCACAACAGTCACAAATAATGTAATATAACTTGGTGTTACTCTAACCAAGCAAGTGAAAGATCTCTATGACATGAACTTCAAGCCTGTGAAGAAAGAAATCGAAGAAGATCTCAGAAGTTGGAAAGATCTCCCATAATCATGGATTGGAAGGATTGATAAAGTAAAAGTGGTCATCATGCAGACACAAATCTACAAATTCACTGAAATCCCATTAAAATTCCGACTCAATTCTTTATAGAGTTAGAAAGAGCAATTTCCAAATTCATTTGGAATAAAAAAAAAAACCCTGGTTAGAGAAAACCATTCTCAACAAAAAAAGTTCTGTGGGAATCACCAGCCTCAACTCAAGTAGTATTAAAGAACAATAGTGATTTACAAAAGTAAGAAAGAAAGAAAAACTGTATGGTATCATTACAGAGACAGGCAGGTCGATCAATGAAACAGAATTGAAGACTCAGAAATGAACCTACAAATAGAGGGTCATATGATCTTTGCAAAGGAGCTAAAATCATCCAGTAGAAAAAGACAGCATTTTCAACAAATGGTGCTTGTTCAACTGGCAACCAGCATGTAGAATGCAAATTGATCCATTCTTACCTCCTTGTACAAAGATCAAGTCCAAATAGATCAAGAACTTCCACATAAAACCAGATACACTGAAACAAATAGAAAAGAAAGTGGGAAAGAGCCTCGAACACATGAGCACAGGGTAAAATTTCCTGAATAGAACACCAGTGGCTTATGTTGTAAGACCAACAATTGACAACATTTTTTTTTTAAAAAAAAGAGAGTTCATCATTATGGAATTTGTATGTTTTCTCATAAAAACATTTACTTCATTGAGTGTTTAAACATAAAATATGTATTACATGCACACATACACACACTTATTTCTAAATTTTCTCTCATATTTACATAGATAGATAGATAGATAGATAGATAGATAGATAGATAGATAGATAGATAGATAGATAGGATGGTTCCAGTGCTTTGTGAAAAGATTACTTTTTAAGCCATGCAAAAATTATTTTGAGTATGACCTAGCTATGTATCAGGCATAAGAGTGAAATCAGCTATGTGATTCTGTTTTTTTTTTTT
>NW_022196899.1:37560453-37570983 GCF_008632895.1 Mastomys coucha | reverse complement strand
TAACTTTACTTTTACCTGATATCTACAAACAACAAGAAAATAACACATTGATGGTTTGGTATCCAGTGTCTTGACACATATGTAGACTTTTAATGTAAATACTTAAGAGACATCTCTCTCCTCCAGTATTTTGTGCCCTAAGATATGTTAGCTCCATCTCACTAGAAACACGGTACTGAAAACTGTTGTTATAGGTAGGATAAGTCAAGCACATTGCATGTAGAGATGGACAGCTTTGATCTACACCATAGAACACACCTGTGCTTCTATGAAATATTTTCTTTCCATCTCCAGCAAAGGGAAAATGGGCAGAGCAAATATAATTAATAACTTCAAAAGGTGATGAACTTTACAACTGAAAACCCTGTTGTTTTAACCTCATTTTGTCAATGTATTTCACTTTAGTATTTCAAAAACACTGCTTGATGTTTTTGAAAAGAAAGAACACTTACTAGTTTTTCTTTCCTGCAGCTGCATATGCAGGTGCAGGTTTGAAGCTGTATAAGGGATGGAAAAGAGTTTATCATGCAAATAATAGGATTGTTTACCTCATCTCTACCCAGTAATTGACCTGGTAGATCATTTGTGATAATTTTCTGTAAAGTTACTGTGTAAATACATAATAAACATTGTTCAGTTGAAAGTGTAGCATAGTAAGAAGCCTATTTCTTTAAAAAAGAATAAGGTAAATTAATTTCCCAACAAAGCCTGCAAACTGAGGTTTTCATCCTTTAGTGGATCTAGAGAGAAATACTGTATCATCCTGTCACATGCAAAACACTTGCTTTAGTCTGTATGGTTTTCACAAGAAGCAGAATACCTCATCCAGATATTAGATAATCACTGATAGAAAGCTTAAGTAAAATTCTGATATTTTCAAAGGTTAGTATTGAGTTTTCTCTATTAAAATGTCATTGTACGTTAAGTGTATTGTATTCCTAGACATGGGAAGGCAGAATGTCTAGGAGTAGTGAGTTTCAAATATAAAACAAACTTTGTGGTCTATTTGTAACTTTTTTTATTTTTATTTATTCTTACTTTTTATTTATTTTTGCCTTATTGTTCATCTGATTCTTTGCACTTTTGATTTTGTAGGGTTTTTATGTTTTGATGTGTTTCTTGTATTTTTTGTTTTTTGTTTTTTGGTTTTTTTTTTTGAGAAAGACAGAGAAATAGCAAAGCAATGTATGGGTAGAGAGATAAGTAAGATATATAAGCCATTTGTAGAATTAAAATATGGTCAAAATTATTTTATGTAAAATGTTTTAATAAAATATTTTAAATCAGTATATTTTAATGGTTAATTTATTTTGATTATATGTGCTTGAAGGATTTCTTACATGTATATACAGACATCACATATGTGATATAACTGTGAAGGTCAGAGAGAGCATTGGACCTTTTGGCACTGGAGTTACAGATGGTTAACAATAATTATGTTCAATTAAAGCTAAAGCTAAAGCTAAAACTGGTTCCTGAGTTGGTTAAGCTTAAATGCAGGAGAATAATCATAACTGTACTCTTAGAGTTTTAACCAAGCAGCTGCCCAAACAGATGTAGTAACCTATAGCCATACATTAGCAAGATCTCAGGAAGTCTTGTGAAAGACTTGAGAAAAGGATTGAAGAATCCAGAGGGAACAAGGACTCTACAAGGAGATGTACAGAGTCAACTAACCTGTTCCTTTGGGGATTCACAAAAACTGAACCACCAACTAAAGAGCATACAAGGACTAGCCACCCCCACCATATCCCATGCACAAATGTAGCAGATATGAAGCTACACTCAAGTACTTCTTTTCCAAGTCCACAGCATATTATTATACAAACATGTACTTTCATCATGCAATTCATTAATGAAAGCCTTTGAGCCAAAATTTTCTACATACTTACATTGGAAGCATAGGGCTGTGTAACCATATGGGAAATGTTGAAAACATTTTATAGAGATCATCCTCTTCATAAGAATGGTTATCTCAATGCTATTGATTCCCTCCCTCCCCCCCTCTCTTTCTCTCTCTCTTGTGTACGCGCATGTGTGTGCACGTTCTCTACTGTCTATCTCTCTTCATTTTGAAAACATGTACTCACCACAAATAAATATAAAAGAAGATTGCTTTACTTATTGTGATAAAGAAAATTATTGCAGTATTTAATACATGCAGTCTGTCTTAACCTATTTTGTGGTTTTATAATTTCACTTTTGGTGAAAAGTAAACCCAGCCAAACATCAACACTTTTTTGAATAAAGGTGAATATACAGTTTCCAAAGGTATGGGTAAAATTAAAATTTAGCTTCAAGAAAACTAAATCATTAAAACTTACTATGGACTTTCATAACTGAAATCATACATTTCAGAGAAGTTCACCAAAAACAAAACATAAGAAAACAAGCAACAATAACAACTACAACAAAAACTGAATATGGATGGCACAAAGTAAATTCTACTATGTGCGACAGTTGTCTGTTCAGGCAACCTGGGCCCAGTCAAGTATAGGTCTGGAATTCTAAAGCCCCAGTGGGCAATTTCTGCCTGCAAGGGACTGAAGGAATTCAGCCACACCTCCTGGGGTCCCAGCTCCTGTTTCAGTCCCAGCCCTCTACATCTGCCCCTGCAGGAGAAGTGTGTTCTGCCATATAGACAATGCCTCAAGCTCCAATCATTCTAGCTGGACCTTACTCCCAGTAACCTGACCACAGCCAGGCATGTCCTGCCCCACAGACAGATAGCCCAGCTTCACACAGTATAAGGGGTGGTTTGCCCCCTCCTCTCTCTTGCTCTCTTGCTCCTCTCTCTTGCCATCCTCTCTTTCTTTTTCTCCCCTCTCTCTTGCCTTTCTCTCTTTCTTACTCTTCCCTCTCTCTTGCTTCCTCTCCTGCTCTCTTGTTCTCTTCCTCTCATGCTTTCTTCTTCTCTTGCCCCCCTCTCTCCTTCTCTTCTCCTCTCCTTCCTCTCCTTTCTTTCTTTCCACATGGTCATGGCTATCTTCTTTTCTCTTTCCTAATAAAATTTCCTAATAATAAAATATCTTATGATTATGCATTGCTTCCTTTTAACTAAAGCATGGTGCAGTCCCAGGCATAGGCAACAGCCCATCACTACTATACTACTACAACCCAGCCCGTCACTAGTACAATGAAAATCAACATATGTAGAAACCACAATAATGAGCTGGATGATGTTGGGGCACACACCTTTAATCCCAGCACTTGAAAGGCAGAGGCAGGCAGATTTCTGAGTTTTAGGCCAGTCTGGTCTACAGAGTGAGTTCCAGGACAGCCAGGGCTATACAGAGAAACCCTGTCTTGAAACAAACAAAAAAAAGAAAGAAAGAAAGAAAGAAAGAAAGAAAGAAAGAAAGAAAGAAAGAAAGAAAGAAAGAAAGAAAAGAAAAGAAAAGAAACCACATTCACCAATTATTGATCTTAGAACCTGAGCTGTTGGTGTTCTGTTCATGAAAGTTCCCTGAACCCACATGTGCCCTTGAGTTTGAGGCTCTTTCCTATTTTCTCTTCTGTTAGCTTCAGTGTATCTGTTTTATGTTGAGGTACTTGATACATTTGGACTTGAGCTTTGTGCAAGGTGATAAATATGGATTTATTTTGATTCTTCTAGGTGCATTCCAGAAACATTTATTGATGATATTTTCTTTATTCCACTGTGTTTGAATTTTGTCAAAGATCAAGTGCCTATAGGTGTAGGGTTTTATTTCTGGATTTTTGATTCTATTACATTGATAGACCTGTCTGTCTTTGTACCAATACCATGTAGTCTTTATTAATATTGATCATAAAGCAGCTTGAGTACAGAGTTGGTAATTGCTCGAGAAGATCTTTTATTGTTGAGAATTTTTCTGTCTATCCTGGATAATTTGTTTTTCCATATGAGGTTGAGATTTGCTCTTTCCATGTCTGTGAAGAATTTTGAGGGGAATTGCATTGAGTCTGTAGACTGCTTTTTATTAGATGGCCATTTTCACTTTGTTAATCCTACCAATCCATGCACATGGGGGAATCTTTATATCTTCTGAGTTATTATTTGATTTATTTCTTCAAGGATTTGAAGTTCATGTCATACAAAACTTTCACTTGCTTGGTAAGAGTTCCACCAAGATATTGTATACTATTTGTGGCTTACTGTGAAGGATGTTGTTCCCCTAATTTCTTTCTCAGCCTGTTTACCATTAATATAAAAGAAGGCTACTGATATGTTTAAGTTAATTTTATACCCTGTCACTTCTTGAAGTTGTTTATTAGTTGTAGGAGTTCTCATGTGGAATTTTTTGGGGTTCTTATGTTATTAAATCATCTGCAAAGAGTGATACTTTGACTTTGTCCTTTCGAATTTTTATACCATTGATCTCATTTTGTTGTCAATTGCTCTACTTAGAAATTTGAGTACTATATTGAGTAGATAGGGAGGAAATGGGTAGCCTTGTCTTGTTCCTGATTTTAGAGGGATTGCTTCTAGTTTCTCTCCATTTAACTTGAAGTTGGCCTTTGGTTTGCTATATATTGCTTTTATTATGTTTGTGGATGTCCCATAAATTCCTCATATTTCCTAGAGTTTGAACATGTATTTCATCAAAGACTTTTTCAGAATCTAATGAGATGACCATGTCGTTTTTTTCTCTTGAGTTTGCTTATATGTACATTACATTGATGGATTTTTGTATTGAACCATCCCTGAATCACTAGGATGAAGCTTACTTGACTGTGATGGATGATGGTTTTGATATGTTCTTGGATCCTGACCGAGATATACCACTCTTGAGCATATACCCAAAAGACACCCCACCATACCATAAGGACACAGGGTCCACCATGTCCATAATAGCCTTATTTGTAATAACAAGACACTGGGAAAAAACATATCCCTCAAATGAAGAATGGATACAGAAAATGTGGCTCATTTACATAATGTAATTCAGCTATTAAATACAGAGACTTCATGAATTTTGCAGTGAAATGGAAGGAACTAGAAAATATCATCTTGAGTGAGGACCCAAAAAGACATGCATAGAGTATATACTCACTGATAAGTAGAAATTAGCTAAAAAGTACAGCATACCTAGGATACAACCAAAAGAGTGCAAGAAGTTTAACAAACAGGAAGGCAGAAGTTAGGATGTTTCAATCCCACTAAGATGGGGGAACAAAAATAAATCACAGAAGGCAGAGAGAGGGAATAGCCTGGGTAAGAGGAGAGAGGGAAAGAAGAAAAGTGGAAAGAATTCAGTTATGGGGTCAGGGGACAGGGGAGAAATCCAGAGGGCCAAGAGAATGAATGGAAATATGCAACATCTAGAGTGGAAATGGGGGAGGCCTCTAACATGTACCAGAGACCAGGGAGGTGAGAGACTATCAAGATTCAATGGGGCTGACCTTAGCCAAAATACCCAACAGTGGAAAGAGAGAACTCGAAGAGTCTACCTCCAGTTGATAAACAAGACCCCAAGTGGATAGGCGCGGTTACCAACCCACTGTCAAAATTTCTGATACAGAACCATTCCTGTTTAAAAGAACTACAGGGACAAAAATGGAGAAGTGATTGAAGGAAAGGTGGTCCAGATACAGGCCTAACCTGGAATCCATCTCATGGGGTGGGGGTGGGGCAATAAGGCCTGATACTACTACTGATGCTATGGTGTTCTTACAGGCAGGGTCCTCTGGAGGATGGCTTTCCTCAAGGTTTTCCTATGAGAGGCCCAACAAGCAGGTGATTGAGACAGATGCAGATACTTTTACCCAACCATTGGACTAAACTCAGGGACCCCTGTGGTTGAATTGGAGGAAAGATTGAAGAAGCTGAAGGGAAGGGAGACCCTATAAGAAGACCTTCAATCTCAACTAATCTCCACCACTATGAGCTACCAGAGACTGATCCATCAAGCAGATAGCATAAATGGGATGGTCTGATATCCCTGGCACATATATAGCAGAGGATTGCCTGGTCTCAACTCAGTGGAGAGGATGTACCTAAGTCTTGAGCGACTTGAGACCCCAGGGAATCACAATTCCTGGTGGGAGGGGAGAAAGGGGGATAATTCACTTGGAGGCAAGGGGGAGGAGGAATTGGCTAAGGAATGTGGAATTGGAGACTGGGAGGGTAAGCAATGGTTGGAATGTAAATACATATATAATAATTAAAAAAATTCACAGTGATTTTCCAAAGTACAGTGGAATTAACAAACATCTGTGCATTTTGATTAAGCAAAAGCAGTAGAATTTTTAACACCAATAGAGGAAAGAATGTGAAAGTTTGTAATTCTTGATCAGCAACAATTATATTATAAACCTCTCTCATCTAGATAAATTGATTTGGAAAATTCACATTACCAATCCCTGTCAAGCAGAAAAAATATGAATATTGAAATATAAAAGAGATTAAAAGCCAGACGGTGGTGGCACACGCCTTTAATCCCAGCACTTGGGAGGCAGAGGCAGGCAGATTTCTGAGTTCAAGGCCAGCCTGGTCTACAGAGTGAGTTCCAGGACAGCCAGGGCTACACAGAGAAACCCTGTCTGAAACAAAAACAAAACAAAACAAAACAAACAAACAAAAAAGATTAAAATTTCTGTAAACAACTGTAAAAGAATAATATAAAGAAAATTTGCTTTTAAAAATTATATTGCCAGCCAATATTTCCTTTGAACATGTCCATTAGTTCATGTGTGCATTCACACACAAAAATTAGAGTAACAGTTAAATGTAATTCATCTTGAATTGACAAATAGCTAACAGTACAAGATAATGAAAATTATAATGTCATTGAAAAGAAAGGGGTTATTTAATTGACAAATAATTATATCAAAAATATTTTTATCAAAAATACAAAGCTCAAGACAATAAGATGCATGCAAAGATATAATTATTAATTATCTTTTTCCTAGAGAAACAATTCAAAATTTGAATCTCTTTTAGATCATGAATCTACCAATGGGAAGGTTAAATGAAATGGCATGTCAGTATATCATACTACTGTAAAAGTTTATAGCAAGAATCATTTTTGCATGAAATAGTTGAATCAAAATATTTGTCTTTGGTTGATCCAAACAGTATAGACACTCATGTTTTAAAATAATATGTTTGTTTTTCCCTGGCTCTATTTCAGAGAAATTCTAGATCTTAATATGTGGTGTGGTTATATCTGGTTGACAGCAATTTTAACAGCAGTTACCATGTCACTGAGTAACTTGCAGTCTAAGACACTGCTCTCTACTAAAGTGAACATTCTTCTGTAGAAAGGCAAATATTTACCTGCGCACTTATTTTTAAGTAGTACTTATTTCTGAGAAATTCAAACACATTTTTAAAATTGACAAATATAAGAGTAATATAAAGCCATGGTATTTAGAGTTGATTATAAAATAGCTATGTACATTATTTTGCAAATGACACAAGATTTTGAAAAATAAACCTAAGATCTCCAAACAAACTTACATGGGTGAGTACTATCATTATTTACTTTATTACATGTATATAACTAGCCTGGGAAAATAATCATAATATATTTCCTTTTAATTATTTATTTATATTACATACTTAAAGTAATTCATTTCCTCCTCTCTTTCAAGTTCTTCTCTTTTCATGTTCCCTCCCTCATCCTCATCGTCTCACTTTATAATTTAAATATATACAAAACATACACTTTATATTATTCCTATAGTCTGTTTTCCATATCTGTTTCATTGTCTTAAGCACAAATTATTTCAAAGTATCAACAATCTGTATCAAATGATGCCCATTTTGAACTGTTGACAGCATGGGTCAGAAGAAGGAGACTCTTTTCAGCATAGATCCTATTTTAACTGATAAATATAAATCAATCAGTAGAAATGTTTTTCTTTCTACAAAAAGAAACTATGTAAATATATTCCTAATGAGATAATGACATAAAAATTACCTAAATTTTAATATATTATAGTAACTATCTACATGTGTAGAAATATGAATAAACCCTTTAGTCATTGAACATACATTTAAATATGTTTTGTAACCATGGCTCACCACTTTCAGATCTGAAACTTATCTCTAGCACTCATTAGTGACCACAATGCATTTATGGATGCACTGTACTTGGTGGCGATAATCATTTGCAAACGGAAATTGCTAATGCTTCAATGATGAATAAATGCCATTTTCAGTGGGAAATACAAAAGCCATAAAGACATTGTGTCCTTGGTTTTCATAATCCAAAATTAGGCAGAGTGTTGAAAGCCTGCCATAAATACACAGACTGTATCTCACATACTTTTATTATTACCTTACATAAAATTATATTTTACTGTCTTTCATATCTTTAAATGTGCAATAAAGAAGAACTCAATATTCCTTTTACCACTTGGTCTACTTTTATGTTAGTTTAACTTTATTGAGATACCCATCTACAACAGTTTTAACATACCAATAATTCACATTTGTAAGAAAAAGATTACAAGGAGATCAAATTAAGGAGATTTTGCATTTCACATTGTTTTAAAACCATCATACTGAAGTTTAAAACATCAAAAAAGATAACAAATTAGTCTCCAATTCGTTGTATCTCTTAACTTTTTCAAGTACACCAGGTGAGAAAGGGCAATGTTTGTTTTATAAAATAATTTCATGTAACTGTATTATTTATTTACAAATATGTAAACTAGAGGTTAATATCCAATATCTTCTTATTCATTCTCCACTTTATGTTTTGATTCCAATTATCTGATTTAATTTAGAAAGTACCAATTGTCTACATGAAATGACCTGTGCTGTCTGTCTCTGTCTAGAGATTCATCTGTAACTGTCTTCTCCAAAACTCATGCCAAATATGATGTTATATGTGTATGCCTGGGTCCATTTTTTTTTTACTGGATTTGGGACTGAATTCAGGTCTTAATGGTTGCTTGTCTGACTTTATTCACTGAGACATCTTTCCAGGCAAATAATATGTTTTTGAGACTGGTCTCTATATGTAATGGAATAAACTGGGTTTTTTGTACTGGTTTTTATTTCAAATTCTTAAGTATCTTATCATTTAACGTAATGCTAAAATTATATTTTTAAGGTCAGTAATGGTTCAGAGGGTAAAGGAACTTCAAACACAAGCTTTGTGAACTGAAATACATAGAACCATGAATTGTGGTTCAAACAGCCCATATTGATGCATTTATAACAAGATTCTCAACTCAAGACTCATGAATATCACAAAAGAGAGTCTGAAATATTCTAAGAGCCAGAGTATTAGGTTTTTGCTGTGAGAGTGTCTTCTTGAAATGATAGAGATATTCTACCCAGGGTTTCTCAGCAGTATGTCTGCCTAATCAAGCCCTGAACAACAATGTTAGCATACATAATAATGTGTAAGGGGGAAATCTCATGGAGTCCCATGCGTACACAAAGATTACAGTCAACTATCGACAACTAAGACAGGAAGAATTAGTTCTCCTCATCTATGAGTCCCATAACATTTCTTCTAGTACCATATGGCTAGCACTGAGAAAGTTACAAGGGACACTAAATAGACTCAACACATTGTCTTCACTTATTTATGATGTTTTACTTATGTGCAGTAAGAACAATTAAAAATAAAGTAACTTTGAATGTAAAGTAGAGGAGATGGCATGCAAGGACTTATACTGAGGTAAAAATAAATCAAAGAAATGATAGAACTACAATAAATAACAAAAGACAAAAACATTAAAAATGTGCCTAACATAAAAATTAAGATGTATGAAATATGAACAGAAAACATTATTAAATTAACTTTTAATTAGATTCTATACACTTAATGTGAGATATGACTTTATAAAACATTTAAACTAAGACCAAATATGGTTTATATTTCATGTGATAATGGTTATAAAGAAACCAGTGTAAAATCACAGTCTTTTGATGGAGATTTAGACTGATTTTGAGTTTTGAAAATATATGTGGCCATATAATTATAATCAGAGTAGAGATCATTTAGAGATGTAGTGTTTTATAGTACACATATTAGTTTTACACTCACATCTGATTTCACAACAAGAGCCAGAACTGATCATTGTGGTAGAAAAAAACAAAAAACAAAAACCTTCTGGGTAAGGTTTATTCGTTTGTTTTGTTAACTACTTCATTATCCCCCAAACTAGCTGTTGCTGGGAAATTAAGTACTTATGCCTTAAATTCTTTAAAAAAAATTACTAGAATATGCTTAACAAAGCCTGGATTTTCTAGTTGGCTCTCACAGTAGCCTTGACACAGTATGGAGGAACTGAAGTTTGAAAGGTTAGACTAAGGAACTTGCTAAACTAGACTGGCTTTTGGGCATGTTTGGGAAATTGTACTGATTACTAGTTGATATTGCAGAGCACAGTCCATGTGGCAGTATTACCCCTATCACAATTGTTCTTTGCAAGATAAGAAAGACAAGAGTCTAAGATTCTGAGCAAGCCAGCAAGCAATGTCTCGCCATGGATTCTACTTCAAGTTCCTGTGTGAATTCCTAATCTGACATCCCTTAATAATTGGCTGTGATCTAAGCATCCTCTGTATGTTCCTTAAAAAAA